>NW_021145070.1:153809-288576 GCF_900634775.1 Gouania willdenowi | reverse complement strand
GATCTGTGCACCCTCAGAAAATCAGCTGCTCACATTATTTTGACCTGAAATCATCTGATTTTTCCACCGTTTGTAATTCTTCTCCAGTCCCTGCATTGACTCCTCCCACCAGAGCGTCATGTTTAAGGGAAGAAGAAAATGAAAATGGATAATTTAATTATCCATTTTATTTATGAGTTAAAAATGCAGCTATATTCTGAAAATGAAAAATTATTTCTGTTAATGGATTTTAAATTGAATTATGATACAGATATACTTCCATAGTTTATACAGTTGACGTAGCGTTCTTATTCTCTATTACAAGTTCACAGAGAAGCTGCAGTGTTTGCAACTGTCGTCACCTAAAAAGACAAACAAACAAAACAATAAAATATGTTGCCATTGTTACTTGGATTATTATGATTTTAAAATTTAAAAATCAGAAATACACTTTTTTCAATACAATACAATACAACCCAGAACCCAAAATACAATTTTTTTCTGTATTTTGTTTTTTTTCCGTTTTCCTGTTTCTGGTTTTAAATTAACTTAAAAAATTAATAATTTGGTTTTGAAACGAAATAACCAAAGAATGAAGGGTACATGGATTCAAACATGATCTAAATCATATTAATTTCTGAGTGTTGTTATCTGTTGATAACGCTCTTGGTTCAGTTCATTAGTTCTAACCTGATAAGTTAATAATAAATGAGTGTTCAATGAACACGCCCTCTGAAGCTGTTTTGATGCACGGCACTGCTTCTCTTTAAACTCTTCACCACATTGTCCTTTTTGCTTTATTCCAGCCAGGAGAGGACCCTGGGCTATACCTGGAGAAGCAGCCTCTCTCCTCTCCGCTGCTGGTTTTTGATGGAACATCCAGCTGTGTCGTTGTGGGAAACATGCCTGTGAGCACCTCCCCCAGGAGGAATTCTGGGAAGCAATGTTGGTATTGATGTCATACTACTACACTCTGCACTTAACACACCCAAAGTGTGTTGCCACGGTCCTCTCTGTCATTCAAACCGAGGTCATTGGTGATGCCATCCATGATCAAGATGCTACTAGCACATATAGGAAAGCAATCGCTGAATGGAAATCATTGGTTGAAAAATAGGTGAATGTCAAGCAGCATTTTGTCAGGTCTGTTGTGTTTGTTTTTGTTTGCAATGCCTTTGAATAAGTTGTTTAGTGCCTGACTTGGCTAGCTACGCCACAAGTTTTCCCTCAGTGTCCTTAGGTCTCACATGTTAGATGGACCTTGAACTGAGACATGTTTGAATACTTTACATTGTAGTGTTGCACAAATGTTTGATCATTTTGTTTTTGCCTTCTTCACGTGACAAATCACAGCACTTTATACAGCAGCATATTATGTGTTTTGTTCATTGCTGTTTGTTTTGCTTTAAATAAAAGTCTTAAATTGTCTTAAATTTGACATAAAAAGTGTGCAGCAACCACTGTTTCTGGTGTACGGTTCATACTGTTAATAAATGTTGATGGTACTCATACTCCTGGTTGTGATTCTGATAAGATGTTTATTCTAAGAACAAAAACTGGTTTTAAAATTTTGGTTTTAGTTTTAATATAGATTTAGTTTTATTTCAAGATGAGTCAACTTGTATCAAGAAACAGCTTAATCATTTTTCACAAATGCTGAGTCATTTTTTACTTAGATTAGTTGTTTTCTTCTTGTTCTGAAGCTTTCATTTGTCAAAATTAAAAAAGAAATATATAACATTTTTTAACAAGAATTATTTGTTTATAGTCAGTATATTTAACTTATTATTGTGCTGTAGGAAGTTTGATTTTAAGTAATTTAATCTAATAATCATCCATTTCTGCTTATTTTAACTCTTTAGAATATTCATCAGGATCATATTATAATATTTTACATATTTTTTCAAGATTTCTTATTTAGTAAATTTAACTTGCTGCATGGACAGATAATGTCTCTTATTTTAAGAATTCTCCTCAAATGTAGTGTTTTTTCTTATATTTTATCTCTAATTTACAGCAAAGGCTTTGTTTTAAGATCAAATAGAGAGCAGCAGCTTTTCTGGGACAGTCCACAACAACATTAACTATGATATTGGTCAAACAGATGAACTCCTCTGTCCTGTTGGTTAGGACAACGTGTCTAACAATAAAAGCCCATCATCACAGAGCTTCATTTGGACATTTCCTGATTAGCAATCATTTATTAGCTTTAGGTTTGGACCAGACGTGGGCCACACAATACTCAGTCTAGTATTAGCCACACCCTGAAGTAAACGCTCAAAATGAAGGAACAACACACAAAATATTAGCGAAACTGAACAAAAGGACAATAAAAGTACACAAATGTACTGTACAGTTTCACAAAATGACCATAAATATGCACAAAAAAAATCTAGAAAATATAACAAACAAACATGAATAACTCATTAAACACAAAAGAAGAAGAATACACAAAGACCCTGTCCTCTGAAGCTGGATTTCCTCTTCTCTCTCTCTCTCTCTAACTTCCTGCATTTAATCAGTGTGTGCTGTACTCAGACTCTGGATAACTTCTTACGAGGCTAAATCACCATGGTAACTTAGGCTGAACACCTAACCTGGTCTGTAGGTGTCATATTGTATTATAGTGCATTATTCTAAATGGTAAAATAGGTTCTATTGTTTTCAATGGTTTGTTGTGTCACAGAATTGCATTGTTTTGTCTTGATATTTAAAATTAATACGCGCTAACCACTACATTAATTCTAATTAAATTCAGTACATCTACACGTCTGCTATATGTTGTCACCCCTAAAATGTAGTATTTTTTTCTAGATCATCACCAACTCAGGTTGATCCAGGCTGATTAAAACCATCCCATCTGAGCTGAGACATGAACTGATCCATTTATTCACACATTAGTTCTTCTAATGTCTTTAAACACTTTTATTGATACACACAGACCTGGTCAGAGCAGGTTACACTCCCAGTTAGGATCATGGAAAATAACATTTGCTCCATCTCAGTATCAAGTTTAGACCTTTTTTAGACCTGTGTCCTGGGTATGATGGGTTTACGAGGTGAACAGTACTCAGCCATGTTGGGAAGTCCAGAAATCACACAGCATTTCACCCAATCATTGTGGTCCATGCCAGAAAATACCACAGACCAAGTATTTGAAGTGTAGTCATAGCACTCAACAATTCTGTTTCCTGTGCTACAAGAGACAACAAAGATCTTCTTGTTCATCACTGCAATGTCAAAGTAACTGTGTGTGTGGACCATTTCAGGGACATCGTACCAGGTGTTGGTCACTGGGTCATAAGCCTCAGCAGAACTCAGATCTCTGAACCCATCGCTTCCTCCAACTGCAAAAATGTGGCCCATATATGCAACAACTCCAAGTCTATAACGAGGTGTTCCCATGGGAGTGATCAGTGTCCACTGGTTGGTGTCTGGGTTGTAATACTCAGCAGTATTCAGTGCTCTATTACTACATCCTCCACATATGTAAATCTTGTTGTTCAGTGTGGTGCAGCTGGCCCTGATCCTCTCTTCATTCATTGATGCAATGAATGTCCACTGGTTGATGTTGGGCTGGTAGCGTTCAGCAGTTCTTTGTGAGGTTCCATCATCCCTGCAGCCTCCCATAGCATAGATGCATCCCTTTAGCACGGTAACACTCACAGAGCGCCGTGACTCCTGCATTGGTGACATCTCCTGCCAAGTGTGTGTGACTAGGTTTAACCTCCACACTCTGTTGGAGGGGTTGGTCCATCTTAAAACACCACCCACAATGTAGAAGCATCTACCAAGGAAGACAGTGCTGTAGAAGCGTAAGTGAGTCATGGAATCCTCCAGACTGGGATGAGTGTGAACTGTGATCCAGCTGTTAGTTCTGTAGTCAAAGGCCTCTATGATCTTAGAATATATTCTAAACATCATTAAGACGGCGTTTGGCAAGCGACGGCAAAACAAGGTGTTGTTGATCCCAGACTCAGAGCAGGGTAACGAAGGTTGAGACATGACTTTAAGGGTATCAGAGACCAAGAGGTGGGACTCAGGGTTTGTTTTTACCACATCATTGTTAAGCACATTGTCTGTGATGTAACTTTTGTCCATCAGCCCCAGTCGTACCTTTGGTAACAGAGTAGAAATGGCTCCCTGTCGTTCCTCAGGCATGTGGTTTATCCATCTTAAAACACTTTGATAAACTGTGCTCTCCTGGGTTACAGTAAGGTCATCCTGACCCAGGATATCAGCCAGCTCCTGCTCCGTAAGCTGGAAAAACTCTACACAGAGTGAAACTTCCTCAAAATTCTCACAGATAAAGTGAAAGGCCTCATACTTCAGTTGAAGAAAAATAGGAACGTAACAGAGTTTTGTAAACTGCCACAGCTCGATGCAGTTTTCTGTACAGAGATGATCCTTAAGGACATCAAAACATGTTTGTTCCAGACTCTTTACATTGAACTGATGCACTTCCATCATTAGATCAAAAATTATAACTGTTGTCAAAGAGTTTGTGAAATGACAATGAAGATCATGTGAAGATCAAAGCATTTTAGAACTTCAAAGATCAAAGTATTTTAGAACCTAGAAGATCAAAGCATCTTAGCACCTAGAAGATCAAAGCATTTTAGAACCTAAAGATTCCATTTCTTCCAAACAGAATGTTACCATAGTTACCAGCAAAAGAGCTTTGCTGAGTGTTGTTAAGTTGACAATTTGTTATATTCTTCAGTAATTTTGTTATATTTTAGTTTTAGTGCATGTCATATAGTTCACATATATAATATTGTTGTTTCATGTTTTCAGCATTTCTGATTGATGTTTTATAATAAAATACATACATAGGTTTAATATTTGAGTCTCTGTTTCTCCAGTGATAGGCAGAGGTTCTGGACACTGGACTAACTAGGGCAGGGGTCCCCAAACTTTTTGCTGTGAGGGCCACATAACTTTTCCCTTCTCTGATGGGGGGCCGGGGTCAGTTTGTAACAGAAAAAGTGTGACGATCACAGGGGTGCCTAAACGTACACATTTATTGTTTTCCAGAAGGCCACACATAACCAAATATTAATAACCCTTTCCAGGATCTTCACAGAAAACAAAGTCAGGAAATAAATAAAAACACTATTAATGAAATGAATAACACTATTTATGAAATAAATTATGACCAAATAACCCTCTCTGGGATCTTCACAGAAAAAAGTCAGGGAATAAATAACACTTTCTGAAATAAAATTACAATATTTATGAAATCAATAAAAAACAAATAACCCTCTCTAGGTTCTTCACAGAAAAAATAAAGTCAGGAAATATATAACAACACTATTTATGAAATAAATAATATCCAAATAACCCTCTCTGGTTTCTTCTCAGGAAATATATAATAACAATATTTATGAAATAAATAATCACCAAATAACCCTCTCTGGGTTCTTCACAGAAAAAAATAAAGTCAGGAAATATATAATGACACTATTTATGAAACAAATAATAATCAAATAACCCTCTCTGGGTTCTTCACAGAAAAAACATCCATGGAACATTAACTTTCTGTTGTGCCGTGCACAATCTTAGCAGGTAAAAGTTCAGCTTAGTTGTCAGAGCAGAATGTGTAGGTTCGAGTAGGCTTGTAGACACCGCTGTTTGCAGCCCTCTCTCATCAACTTCCCTGTGAAAACCACAAAGCCAAACCATCGGACCTCCGTGTAGTACAGCACATCGCCGTGCGCAGACTCCAGTTCAGTCAGGAATTGTTGGAACTGCCTGTGTTTAAGTCCGTTTGCTCTGATAAAGTTTATGCATGACACCACAACCTTCATGACAGAATCCCACTTCAACACTTTGCAGCACAGTGTTTGCTGGTGAATTAGGCAGTGGACTTGTAGCGGGGCGGTGAGACCCCGTTTTTCCATCTCCCGGTTCATGCGTCCTATTAGACCCCGAGACGCGCCCACCATACTAGGAGCCCCGTCAGTCGTAATGCTGGCAAGCTTTGACCAGTCCAGGTCCAACTCTTCCATGGTTTGACATACTTTGCCGAAAATATCCTCCCCCGTTGTAGTCCCTTTGAGACTTTGGAGGGCTGCCAGCTCCTCGCACATCTCAAAGTTTGCACTAACTCCACGAATAAAAATGAGCAGCTGCGCCGTATCCTGCACGTCCGTGCTCTCATTCATTGCTAATGAAAAAAAGTCAAATTCTTTCGTCTTCTGCTGCAGCTGGGCATATACATTACCCCCGATTTCTTCAATGCGTCTGGTGATTGTACTCGCAGACAGACTCACGGCATTAAAAACATCTTTCTTATCGGGACACACCTCCTCCACGACAGCATTCAAACATTTCTTGACAAACTCTCCATCAGTGAAAGGTTTACCGCTGCTTGCTATCAGTTGAGCAACCCGAAAGCCGGCCCGAATGGATGCCTGGTTCAGCTGAGCTTGGCGTACAAATGTATTCTGCTGAGTTAACAGTCCACTTTTTAGCTTTGCGAGTTTGTCTGCGCGCATTTGGCCTTGCAAGCTATCATACTTGTCTTTGTGACGGGATTCATAGTGTCGCCGCAAGTTGTATTCTTTAAATACTGCCACCGCCTCCTGACAGATGAGACAAACAGCCTTTTCTTTGCATTGAACAAAAAAATAATCGTTTGTCCATTGCAGGTTAAATACCCTGCATTCAGAATCAATTTTTCTCTTACCTAACCTTTTCGCCATTATTCTGTTCTAACAGGGAGGGGCAAGTCTAGGAGGGGAGGGAAGGGGAGTGGAGGGGAGGGGAGGGAGGGAGGGAGGGAGGGGCACACACTGCAGAAGGGTGGAGTAGCATGTCATGTTCTATGCGGGTAATCTCGATCGCGTGGCCAGACTTTAAAAAAATCATAAGGTGTCTCTGGTATTGTTCCGGGGGCCGGGCCAAATGTGGAGGAAGGCCGTAGTTTGGGGACCACTGAACTAGGGCTTCCGTGCCCCAGCACGTTTGACACCTATAGTCTGGATTGTTTACCTATTCTCAGTGAAATTGTGCTGTTCCTGTACCTGGTTACAGAACACTTTGTTGGCATAGTACCAACCTTCCCTTCAAGACAATGATAGCAACACAAAGTCTCTGATTAACCAAGTTTGCAGAAAACGGGAAAACAAAAAAATAACTTCCTGAGAACTTTTTACACAGTTTTGGCGGAGTACGAGGCTCCACAGGCTGCTGGGTGTAGCCGCTGTAGCAATCTGAAGCTAGAGTTGCTGCATCTATCGGACTATAACTGTATGATTTACATAAATCTAAGATTACCTGATGGTCGTGTACTATTGTAGAGTAATTACGCTGCAGGTTCACTGATAAATTATTAGAACTGACTGAGTTATCTGCTGTTTTATATCCATGCTAACGCTAACCTCTGCAGCTGACAGACAAACAGCCAAATACAAATGCATATGTCAATACATCAAGGCTGGAAAACTTTCACGTTCATTTTAATTTATCGTCCGGTTAATTTATGTATTTATTGATAATCGGCCCAGGTCTAAATTAGCGCTACATTACCTTGTTTCAGCAACACTTGTATAAACAGCATGTGGATGCTTTTGGTTCAGATGCTGCATCATTGAAGTCGTACTGCTGTGGTATGACAGGTATTGTTTACAGTAAACACATGATTGCACCTTGTTTTCTTCATTTTTGATGATGTAATGATCCCAGACTTTAGACGTTCTCTGTCGTTTACTCTCCGCTATGATGCGCGTCATAGGAATGTAACAATGCTTCGAGGCACAATTTTTGTAATCGAGTTAATCGAGTAACTCTATGAATCCTTTCAGCCCTTGTTCAAAATGACCAAAAATGATGAAAAATGTGGTGAAATGAGATTTTAAAAACCAGATAAAAGTTGCAAATTAGAGTGGGCAAAAACAGACAGAAAAAGTGGTAAAAAAAGGGTTCAAAGAGTCAATATTGGAACAATTAGTTTAAACTGGTGAATAATGAGCACGACAAATGGTGAATGTGGTTCAATTGACAAAAATAATAAGAAAAGAGGTTAAAAGCATACTGCAGCTTTAAATTTATGTTTTTTAAACCTGCTACAAGTGTGTTAATTGGGTGACTTCTGATTTATTTTAGTTTTCATTTAATTTCTGATTGTCAATGTTGTGAATGGGTGAGTTTTTGTATATGTAGTTAAAATAGTGTGCTGACCTAATAGTTTCTCTGTGTTACCAGGTGAGGATGGAGGACAATTACACAGTCAGATTCATGAAGCTGTCTGCTGACTTCAACAGTGGAGTAAAAGTCAAGATCAGAGAGTTTGTGTTGTATGACAACAGTGAGCGTCAGACATGGGACTGTCTACTGATGCTTCCCAACACCCCAACAATGGCCCTCAGGTCAGTAGTGGAGACATCAACTGATCAGTGGGAGAAGTAGAGCTCAAACTAATGCACACTGTTGGTCAGAACGTTAAAAAATGATTTCTAAAGGATTCATTTAGAAGGTTAATGATAGAGGATTAGATTAAAGTGAAACAGTCTCTCTTCATTGATAATTCATCATGTAACCAGTAAAAAAAGGACTGACCCAAGCTGTTTGTGTCCAGCAGGCTCAAAGCCATTCTGCTGAATCATCAGTATTTTAAACAGGATGGAGGTGTCAGCTTCTGTTTAGTTTGTGTTTAGTCCTTGTGTTCTGAGTCTTTGTTTATTCTGTTTTCTACTGTAACTCTTGTCTCTGTGTTCCAGGGTTTCCTGCTTGTGGCTCCAACCCCCAGTGATGTCTGTGTGCTTGGTTTGTGACTGATTAGCTCCCTCATGTTTCCACCCAGGTGTGGCCCGTTCCCAATCAGGCCTCCTCTACTATTTAGCTGAGTGCTTGAACACTGAATGTTTGCTGGTTCATTGTCAATGTCTACCTTCCTCATGTCCTGCTGTGTTTGTTCCCTGGTTTCTTTGTGCTGACCTTTGAGTTTTTTAGTTTGGAATAAACATGGACTGTTTCCAGGAATGCTACGCCTGCATTCTGCCTCCATCTTTCTCTGTGTTTAGGTCCACACCTACACCAAACCCTGACAGGAGGAACCTTATTAATGGTGCAATATATGGAAATATTGTACATTTTCAGTTTTTAAATATGTTTGAAATACTTAAAATCTTAATTTGAGTGTTAAGAAACATGTCCTTAGCTGTCATGCCATATGAGTTGTTTTATTTTGTTATTTTTAGATTATATAATTATATAAACATTAATAAATATTGCTGGCCTGGCCAACCTGTAGTACCTTTTTGAGTATAAGTCTATTTACAGCAGAGCCATCCCTGAGAGTGTCACCTGCCATAAAACACAGGAAGAAGAAGTCGTCCCTGAACAACGCCGTCTCAGGCATATATCATCAACTACCTGGATTTCACCAAGCCCACACACAGCAGAAGACCTTAAATCTTCTAGAAGTTTGTAGAGTTAGGTGGTACTAACTACACGGGGCAGCTTCACCCCATGTATCCTATAAAATCTCTACAGGCTGCGTCTGTAGAGGCTCGCGTTAGCAACAGATATATATCAGCAGATAACTCAGTCACCTCTAATCATTTCTCAGTGAACCTGCAGCGTAGTTACTATAAAATAGAATACGACCACCAGGAAATCTTAGATTTAGGCTAAACAAAGAGTTATAGTCCGGTAGATGTGAAGATCTGGACCTCCTACGGAGCCAGCTACAACCAGCAGCCTGTGAAGCAGTGGAGTCTCGTACCAGCAGAGGAGACATAAGCGGTGTGATCAGAAGCAGGAGCAGGGATGCCGAGCGGGGCTAGCAACCAAGCTAAAAGCTAATCCTCAAAAAACGCTGCTTCCTTCCATCCTGTGTTCTAATGTCTTTTCCCTGGAAAACAAACTGGACTACCTGAAGCTGGATTTAAATATATGACGTGAGATGAGTGTTTGCATATACATCATAAACAACTTTGTCATAGACTTAAAGAAAACCAACCATTAAAGGTGTTTGACAGATTCAAAAATAGTGGAGCAATTATTATATATACATTATTTACATTTTAAGCATGATAGTAACTAAATAAACTAAATAGATTTTTCTTTTTTTACCCTTATTTCTGATGAAAGTTGTTCATATCTGCTCTAACACATCATGTTCATCTGTTTTAAAGAGAGACCAGCAACATTTATTTAGAAAATTGAAACATTTGACATTAGTTTATCATAAATAAACTGTGCAAATTTAATATTTCACAAGTTTGAAGTTTTAGACCCCAAACATTTAAATTATACTGTACTCACATTCTCAGCTTTGTTGTAATGTTAATGAGCTTCACAGAATGTCATAATTGATCTTTGGAAATGTAAGTATTGATTCATATTTGTCAATAATAAATGAACACACAGATTAACACATTCTTTTTCACCTCCCCAAATACTTTTACGTTGGATTTCTAAAAGCGTAGTGGATGCATCAGAAATTGTGATGTGGTCAGTGTTTTTACCAGAAAAGGCCTTCACTGAAGGAAGGTCATTGTTAACACAAGAGTCGTTTCACCACATTTCAATAATTATCCCATGCACTTTGGTCTCCAAAAATTCTGAAATTGTTACCAATTGTTCAGTGATTATTCAATAGACAAACAGAAAAGAGAATCTATCCTAAATAAATTCACAGTATTTATTCAAAGTGCAAAGAAAGAGGAAACAAGTGCGACAGAGAAAGGATCTAAACTCTCGACTGCTGCAGGAGGCAGATTTTGTTCATCACTGAAAAGATTCATTATCATTTTAATGCTTCCTACGAGTCATATACGTTAAACTACAGTTTCTGCACAGACTGTACTCTGAAAGACAAACAGTAATGTGTCTTTATTTATCAATTAATTTTGAAAAAGTATCTCCAATATCTCAAGACAGACACTGAGGTGCAGGTTTCCTCACATAAAAACAATGTGTTAGTTCTACAGTACACAATACAGGTTTCTTTTTTTTTTTTCTTTTTACATCTAATTTAGTTTCTAAAGCTTCTCAAAGTGCATTAAAATGACATCAGGACTAAATTTTTTTTTTTTTTCTAATTAAACAAACCACACTACCTGATTACATATCATAGGATGGGGACATTTATTAATTGAGCATAGCGTTAGTTCAGGCAGGCCTCTGACGTCAAGCCAGCCACACCTTCAGTCAACAAACTGGCCCCTTATTGGTCACAGCATACAGGAAGCACGACTTAAACCGCGACAGCTGCCTTTTACCTCCTCAGCAAGCATTGCGCAACCCACCTCCGCCCCAACTCCTCCTGGTCAGTATGTATCCAAGTAACTGGGTGTCATTTTTTTATCATTAACATATGCTGTGATCTGTTCCAGGGGGTTTCTGCTAAACCGCTCTCCTTGCTTTAGCCTTTAGCTAGGGCTCAGGGAAGGTCAGGGAGGAGTGCTCTCCCTGCCTCCGGCTTTCCATGTAAGCTCATGGAAAGGACAAGGAGGTCCCAGAACAGACCCATACCACCAAATATATGATTGTATGCATATCCATGTAAAGCACTCAAAGGCGCTATACAAATCCTAATGCACATTTATTGTAAATAAATCATTTATTTTGACTAAAGCAGTCCTGACTGAAATTTATTTCATTCATATTTACTAAATTAGTATATTTTGTCCTATTGATCTATTTATTAAAACTCTTGCATGTTTCCTGATTAACTTCAGTGCTTTGCTTCCTCATTGTTGACAAGGTTATAAATAAAATATGTAGTTATTAACAAAGCTGAGCTCCTTTCAGGGCAAACTACAGTCTAATATACACACACACAGACTAGAAACATTCCTTCAGCTCACTGTAAATACCAGCAGAAATGCACAGCTTCAGCTATTTGGAGCTATATAATGAAAAACATATGAGTCAGCTTATTCCCTGAATGACCTAAATGTATCTAAACCAAGTAGAAATGATGACATGGTAGAGGCTGAGATTATGTCAGCCTCTGCTATGGCTTTGATTAGGACTGTAATAGAGAGTGATGATAGAGTTTCAACGTTAGTGTCTGGGTTAAAAAGCTCGTCTGGTTTTTGCATCTCTGATGATCTTCACAGATCACAAACTGTGGATGTTAAAAATCCCAAAACTGCTTTGAGTAACATTAAAAACAACCTGAAAAGCATCACCAAGTGAGCCACAAGATGGAGACTCTGCAGAGACTCTTATTTCAGGTAACACAGATGAGCTTCAATAATCTATGACCCAGTCACAACTTCCCACCACTATTTTCATGTGTTTTTCACCTGTAAAATGAGAACAGCCTACAAACAGTAAGTCTGTCAGACTAACAGTACAGGCTGAAGAAATACAATAATCCCTTCACATCCAATCACCTGAGAGTATTCCTAATGTTATGGATGGAAGAAAACAGTCTCATCTTGGCAGGGGTGGACTGGCATCCGGGGACACCGGGGATTGGGCCGGTGGGCCGGGCCATGAGAAAGAGAAAAAGAAAAGGGGAATAAACAAACCTGTTTGTTTATTCCCACTTTCTTGTATCAAGTTTTGGTCGTGAAACTTTAGTATTTTACCCCTCTTTCCTGTAAATATCCCATATTTGAATGTAATAATAATTAAAAATTAAATGTAAACTGCGACCTGAAATGGCCTGGAGATTAAATAAAATTAAATAAAATTAAATAAAATTAAATAAAATTTAAAAAAATTAAATTAGATTTGATTAAATTAAATTAGTGCCGACAGCGGCAACAAACCAGGAAACAACTCATAAGAGAGATGGATGAAGACGTTATGATGAAACAACAAAGAACTGGTGTAAATATGTTGTAAAATGTGATGTAGGGTTTATCTTCCTAAAGAGCAGCAGGATGTGACACAGTTACACATTCCTTTAGATTAGTAACTGAGATTTGAACGTCTACCACAGCGGTAAGAATCACGTAAATCACTTTCTATTTTGGCGATATAGAAAACTACAAAATTGCATTTATAGATATATTTTGTATAAAAATACTAGTTTTAGGAGTCACTGCTTTTACTTCTCAGACACATGTAAATGTCAGTTAGATGGATTAATGAGTGCGTTCTAACCCAGACCTTCACCATAACAAGCTACACTACAGAACTCACTCACACGTGCTGTCTCTTACAGGAGAAAAAGCCAAAAGTAGCACATATTGTGCAGTTGTTTGTTAATAAATGTGTCTGTGTAGCATTTTGGATCAGCAAATTTAATCCAGAATTGTCTTTCTGGTCATACGTCATTTGAAATATTACTGAGATTTATATAATTTATCAACATTTTGAGAAAATATATTGAGACCCCCAGTCCTAGTAGGAATGTTCACAGCATTTCAATGTTAATAAAGGTCCTCCCACCAGATTCTAATCACATCATTGTATTTAATAAGTGGTTGATAAGTGGATATTTTAGATTTCTTGTACAATTGTCTTAAAATGAAAAGTGATACTGGAGTATGGGGGGTATTGTATCAATGAGCGTTTGCATTAAAATCATTTCATGCTGTAAAATCACTTTACTGATGTAATTATTTTACTGTAAGCTACTTAAGGGTTCAAGTTAATGGTTCATTTACGATTATGGTCCAAAGCAACATCAAATGCAGTTTTTTTCATCAAGGGACATGAAACTTGTGTTGCTGGCTGGCCCCCCACACCACACATGACGTGGGCTCTATTCTCCCACACTGAAAAATACACTTTATTTCACTAATATTAAGTTAAACTTAATGCCACTATCAAGTGAAATGTACTTAACTTGAAATTAATGAAGATATTAAGTCAATGTTGTTTGTTATATATCATTTTGATGTTGTATTTACTCAAACAAATGAAGTAAAATTAATTAAGTTTTTCCATAAACAGAAATATCACCAACATGAAAATATGAAGTACTATTTATATATTTGTAATATTTACTGTTATGAAAAATATATGTAGATTTGAATCTTTTTGACACTTAAAATGTAATCAATTGTATCAAGTTTTATTACTCATCATTATGTAAATGATGCTTATTTCATTTGATAATTATGACCAGATAATATAGATTTATCACAAATCACACAACTGGAAAACAGAAGAATAAACATTTATTTACTAAAGTTCACATCTGAACAGGTCCTGTTTTAAAATATGTTTTGAATAAACAGTGTAACCTACTGTACATATATGTACATAATGGAAAATGAAGGCTATTCAAATATTATAACAGTACTTTTCTTCAATTATAAAACAGTGCTTTTCTTAAAACATCACAACACTTTTCAAACATCAGAACAGCACTTTTCAAACATTATAAGTGCTTTACAATTATTATAACAACATTTTTCTTTAACTATTGTAAGAATGCTTTTATTGAAATATTAAAGTGCAACGGCAACATTCAAAATAGCATTATGGTATTACACTTTAAACCACGAGTGTCAAATGTATGGTCTGGGGTCTAAAAGCGGCCCTGCCATAAATATTTTAAAAAGTGTCAAATGTAGTAAAAACAGGTGTTGTGGATTTCATACAGTACATGTTTTTGAGCTATGTGAAGAAGCTACAGTACCAATAGAGAAATACATTTTTCAGATTAATATTTTTTTTTATCTGTTTTCCAAATATTTTCACTAAAATTAGAGTTAATAACTTTTAAAGTATAATTAAAAGGAAGAAGAAAAACATTATGGTTCAATGTTTGCTTAAATAATTTATTTCTCTTTTTTAATAAACATTTTTTTTCAAATGAAGTAAAAGCAACTGTGGATTTTTCATTTATTTTTTATTTATTCAGTTTATTCAGGGCCCCGAGGCTCGGCCGCCGCGGCCGGTATGGCCGAGACGTGCGCAGCTCCACCTGCACGATCAGGACATGCTCTAATGAGGTGTCCCTCCACCCCACAGCCGAAACACTATAACTGGGAAGAGGTAGCAAAACAACATAAAATCAAAGCCATCAATCTTCACAATGAACCGATAATTAAATTCCTCCAACCTGTTATTGAGGATCATGGAAAGTTGGCGGCGATGAGAGACAACGTGTTTCAGTAACGGTGACTTACACCCTGACAACATCTTCCTGATGGGCAACACCACTTTACCGTGGCGTGACAGCTTTCTCACCAGGAACTCATCACTGATAAACGGTGGCACGTTTGACAGCGTGATTTTAGACGCAGGCTGCAACAGCGGCGTGACCTGCTCAAACAACCTGTTAACAGTAATAACACTCTCCACTAACAGTTGTACCTGCTCTACCTCCTCCACAAACAACACCACAGTCTTATTCATCCGGGCAGCGGACTTCATCGCGCCGTGCCCATTGATGTCCCCTCCCACTAAGGCCACGTCCTCCACACTGCACGGAGAGCCAGCACCCACTCTGATGCCGTGCTTCTGTGACAGGTGTGTGAGGACGCCAGAAACCATGACGGCATCTGAGCGGCCTGTCGCCCAGGCAAAGCTGGCCGACAAAAAAAAGACACACCAACAAAAAAAGAAAAACAAGAAAAGTGACACAGCACACAAATATAAACTATCAATATCACTCCTCACACATGAAGAAGAAGAAGAAGAAGAAGAAGAAGAAGAAGAAGAAGAAGAAGAAGAAGAAGAAGAAGAAGAAGAAGAAGAAGAAGAAGAAGAAGAAGAAGAAGAAGAAGAAGAAGAAGAAGAAGAAGAAGAAGAAGAAGAAGAAGAAGAGCTCTGCTCTCATATGAAGTGTGTCAGTCTACCTCAGGCTGTCCTTCTGTCCTCAGCATGGTGGTGCCTTTGGTCCAGGACTAGGACCTGGTCCAGACTTTAGGAGAAGGAGTTCATGGAGAGTAAGAATTATTCTTTTTTTCACCCCTTTTTGCCTTTTCCACCATCACAGGTGTAAAAATACTCATTATCTACTCAAGTAGAAGTACTGTTACTACTATTGAATTTGTACTCAAGTACAAGTAAGTCATAAACAGACCATAATATTATTTATTCTATCTACCTATTAAGAACTGTTGCACATACTCTCTTTGCACTGATATATTTATCAGCATCCTTCTCTCTCCTGTTTTTTATTGTTTTTATTCTTGTATTTTCTTGTGGCTAAATGCAACGCAAGTTAGTTCTGCAGTTCATCTCTGATGTTATGTTGAATGACAATAAAATAATCTATCATACATACAAAACTCAAGTACAAGTAAAAAGGTTTAGGGTTAATTTTCTGAACAATTTGAGCCCATTTTTGCTTATTTTTACCCTTTTTCTGCAACTACACCAAACTCACCATATTTTAACCTATTTTCATCAATTTTTCTTGCCATATTTTTGCTCCTTTTAATGCATTTTTGCTACATTATCCCCATTTTTACCACTTCATCAAATTTCAATGCCTTTTCTACCCATTTGTTCTGATTTCAAGACATTTTCAGCACTTTAAACCCTGTACACCACTTTTCCATCTATTGTTGCATATGTTGACCCATTATTGTCATTTTTAACCTATTTTCACCATATTGCATGATTATTTTTGCAAATTTAACCACATTCACAATGTCAGGTCCATCATTGGCCAGTTTAAACTAATTGTTCCTGCACTGATGTAAAAATGTTCTCTTTTATTTTTCAAATTGAAAATATGTACTTATTGATGACAAAAAAAACGTATTTTCTTGCAAAGACAAGGACACAAAGAAAGTGAAAATGAATGCCAGTCTAAAATTAGAACCACCTCATGTCATCAGTGTGACATTCTACAAAAACAAACAGCTCTCCAGTATTTGTGTTGGAGGAAATAAAATACAATATTTTCATTTCCTTGCTCATCTTGCCCTGATCTGTGTTTTTTTTTTTTTCTCTGGTGTTTGTCAGAGTGACTGCTGGGTAACAGACAGATGGAGGAGGAGGTCACTGTGAAAGTGATCAACACCTCACAGACCAAAGAATGTGCAGACAATGTGAAGGAGGAGGTTTGTGTTCACAAGGTGAGTTGGTCACGATGCTGCTAATAATGTAAGGTTTTCCTAATGCGAGCAAGGGATGAATATTTTTGGAAAATAATCTAATTCTGATTATTTTATTTTTCCTCAATATGGTGATTGTGATTTAATTTGCTATTTTTTTCAAGGTCCTCTTCTCATGTATTTTTCAACAAACATAATCAATAAATCAATGTAAAGTGTTCTATTAAACAATATCAGATGTATTATACATACATTGCCTAAAGGATATTGGGATAAAGGAAAATAAGTCTTGTAAGCATTCACCATGACAACGTAACAAAATTCTGCCAAAAAGAATTAAAAACTAAAGTGCAGGAAAAGTAAGCAGAGCAAATATGTTCTTAAACAAATAGTTTTCTTTGTAGTTCTGCCAACTTATTGCCAGACAATGACACTGACTGTGTATTACTGTACTTTATTATCTCTATTGATATTTTCTGCTCTTTCAGGTGCTAAACCACCCAAACATGGTCCGATTATTTGGTCATCAGAAAGAAGGGCCGATGGTTTATCTGTTCCTGGAGTACTGCAGTGGAGGACAGCTGTTTGACCCAATCAGTAACACATAGACCTGCTGCATCTTTAGTCTCCTCTAGATTGTTTGTATTGAGTTTCACTTCATCTCAGCCACAATATTACATTTTGTAGTGTGGAATGTTAGAAAAGGCTTGATTAAGTGAACAGTAGCAAACAGTAGGTATGAGAAAAACTGGCCCATTTATTATTGACCAATGGGTTACATGAGCTTTAAAGCTGGGGTACTCAAATGATTTTCTTTAATTAAAAAAAAGATTCCTATTAGCATCAGATAGTATATAGTAAAAGTAAAAATTTATGAAAAAATCGTACGTCTGCGTGCAGTCTGTGCCTTATAATTAATTATTTAGTTAATAAAACCCTAGAAGACAAAATGTTGACGGTCACCCCCTCCAGCTTCAATCACAGGATTTAGAGAAAGGAGGGGTGAGCAGAGCCCACGAAGGAGCCTCCTCATTGGCTGCTGTGATATATAGTGAAGCGTGTGCACGGTGCAAACTTGTTTTCAGTCTTGGACCAACTTTGAACGTGCAAGTGGCTGTTTTCCTTCTAGACAGGTAATCTAATGTTCCATTTTACTATATTTTATGTGCATCCTTTTGCGTAGCGACGTGTTTTACTGGTAGTGCACGTTCAGCTCTATTGCGCGATTTTGTACACTTCCATGAGAGGAGGAGACAGGGAGGGATTATCAGAGTGGGGGGTGGGATTCACGGTTTGGTTCAAGAATCAGGTAGTGAAGCTTTAATTTGAAAAGAAAGAATATTCTACAATTGAATAAAATAAATAAAAACTAAATTAAAGGACCCTAAAAAATAACATCAATGAATCCAATAAAAACAATTATATTTTAAAAGTGCACAATAAGCCTATATATAGACTGAGTTATTTTGTCATTTTGTTTTTTTACACGTTTTGTTTGTTTTGCTTTTTATTTTGTGTTTTTACAATTTTTAGTATTATTTGGAGTTTGTGAGTTTCTGTGGTTTTTCTGTCATTTTTAATTTGTGAGGGGGTTTAGATTTTTTAATTTTTTTTATTTCAGATTTTTCAGGTTTTTTGTCATATTTTGTTTTTTATGTATATTTTTATTATTTTTGTTCTTTTCAAAATATTTTTACAATTTTTAGTTTTTTGGGGTGTTTTTTTTTTTAGATTTTTTTTTTAATTTTTGCTATTTTTATTTTTTTAAAGATTTTTTGTGATGATTTTGAAGGTTTTTTTTTGTTTTGTTTTTTAAACCAACATTTTTTCTACAATGTAGATTTTAGATGCAGATAATCCGACACTTGATTAGGACACATTTATCATTCTTTTAATTGCCTCTATTAGTGGATAGAACCATTTTGGTGAATCAACCTAAACTAAATTTATAATTTTGTCTCTTTACTGATAAGTTTATTCTAACCTGACTTTAGCCTTTGTTGTTTTGTGATAGTTTTTTTACTATTATTTAAAGAGCCAGATGTTGGGATGGCAGAGACACACACAGGTTTCAAACATCTGTCATTGTTAAAGTGCATAAGGTTCAGTTATGTAAATCATAGTTCTGTTTTATTATTCTTACAGAAGAACCATCACGGTGTCGGTATCACACACAGTGACATAAACCAGAGAACATTCTGCTGAACGATAACGATGAGGTCAGACCTGAGTTTACTGGAACATTCTAAAGATTTTCTTTATAAATTCTATCTTGTTTTTTTGATAATCTGAAGCTCACCGACTTCAGCCTCGCCACCATGTTTTGTTTCAAAGAGCGAGAGCGTCTACTGAGTCGCCTCTGTGGGACGCTTCCATATGTGGCCCCAGAGCTTCTCAGCCAATCAGAGTACAGAGCTTAATCTGCTGATATCTGGGCCTGTGACATCGTCCTCACTGCCATGCTGACTAGAGGTGAGAGTAGGAGTCTGTGAAAACAATACATCATCATCCATCCCAGCATATTTAGGGTCAAAGGCTAATCTCATTATAATATAAAACAAAGACATTGTGAAATACATTCAGACAGAATGGAGCTGATTTATTCTATTGTCACTGTGATCCACCTCATTCCTGGGCCCGCTGGTACTAAATATAGGTGCCATTTTAACATGTGGTCAAAAGATGAAAAACTAACAAATAATTATTGTTTGTAGCTCAGCTGTTTTACACAGTGATACACACAATTACACACAGTGATACACACAGTGATACACACAGTTACACACAGTGATATACACAGTGATACACACAGTTACACACACAGTGATACACACAATGATACACACAGTGATACACAGTTACACACACAGTGATACACACAGTGATACACACAGTGATACACAGTTACACACACAGCGATACACACAGTGACAGTGATACACACAGTGACACACACAGTGACAGTGATACACACAGTGACAGTGATACACACAGTTACACACACAGTGATACACACAGTTACACACACAGTGATACACACAGTGACACACACAGTGACAGCGATACACACAGTGAAAGTGATATACACAGTGACAGTGATACACACAGTTACACACACAGTGATACACACAGTTACACACACAGTGATACACACAGTTACACACAGTGACACACACAGTGACACACACAGTGACAGTGATACACGCAGTGACACACAGTTACACACACAGTGATACACACAGTGATACACACAGTGACAGCGATACACACAGTGACAGTGATACACGCAGTGATACACAGTTACACACACAGTGATACACACAGTGACAGCGATACACACAGTGACAGTGATACACACAGTGAAAGTGTGTATCTGTTGTAATATCTGTAATATAAGTCATGCCTTTTTCATTTAAAAATGTTGCCTTGATGGGTACTCGTACTTTGTATATTTCTAAATCACTAATTTTATTTGTACAAGTGCGTTTTAAAAGAAGTAAAGTGGTTTATTACATTTCTACACCAACCGCTACTGAGTAAATTATTTTCTGTTTTAAAATGATCAACAGACATTGTGAAACTGCAGAAAATGAAATGACCAGACAACAACAAATGCATCACATCATAGCCGACCAACCAGATTTTTTTTTTTTTTTCTTGTCTGCACATGCTGTCAAAGGTCAACACTACAAGAAGTGCAATCATTATGAGACAGCAATGCATGTTTTGTTATTGCAATAAAATAAATAGATTTCAATGTATTGCTTAATTGTGACCATCACCAGCCCTCCCTAAGGAAGGGTAAGAAATCTTTTATTATAGGGAGGATATAAAAAGGGAGAGCAGTGTTACACCTAAGTGGAGGGGGAGGGGGGGAGCAGGGAGGAGAGACTCAAGGTAGGAAATAGAAAGGGTGGGAAAGAATAGACTATCCCACAGTGAGGGTGAGATGTGACTCTGTAGAACATATTGTGCTTATTATGTTGTGCAATCAAGCCGGTGGCTGTGGACAGGGGGAACGAATGAGTGGAAATACCCAAAGCAGGTATTTTGGATTAACGCATCTAAAGTTAAACCCAGTTTGAGTTTTATCCCACAACCCAAGGCGTGCCAGTGCATCGTAGACCAGTATATTTGCAAAACCAGGAACTGCCCCGGGCCTGCAGATGCAGCCAGGCCAGCAGAAAGAGCGGGGGCCAGGGAGCCCCAGGCCATCCTCCCACGGCCGAGCAGCCCCCCAGACGCTCCCAAGATCCCAGGCCGGGAGGCAGCCACAGCCCCAGCACACACACATCCAAAGAAGTCCCAAGCAGCCGAGCACCCAGCGCATCCCGCCACCGACCCCAACCACCCAAACCCAAGGCCCCCCGCCAGCATCCCGTCCCCTCCACCCACCCACACCCAAGTACCCAACCCCCCGAGGGGAGGGCCCAGCAGAGGAGCCAAGGCCCACGCCCAGCAGACGGCCATTATTTATTTATTTATTTTTTAATTTACATTTTGACAAACCTTTTATTTAATACAGATGCCTTTGTGGAAAATAAATTAGATTCCAATTATGAAAGATTTCATTTTTTTCCTTTTTTGGTTTCTACATGAGATGTTTACTGTATGTAAGGGAACCAACAATAACTGTGGGGGTGAAAGTAACTAGTAACTTTGACTTTGAGTACTATTTCATTGAGCTACTTTTTACTTGTACTTGAGTATTTTTTGTGTGACTTACTTGTACTTCTACTTGAGGATATATTAGTACTCTGGCCATACCAGCCTGTCATTCCCCGATCCCGTTAGATCTCGGAAGCTAAGCAGGTCTGGGCCTGGTTAGTAGTTGGATGGGAGACCACTGAGAATTCCAGGTGCCACAGTGGGGTGGCAGTCACCCCAGTGGTATCTGTCATTGTGCCCTTGGGCAAGGCACTTCACCTACATTGCCTAGTATGAATGTGTGAGTGAGTGTTGGTGGTGGTCGGAGGGGCCGATGGCGCACTATGGCAGCCTCGCTTCCGTCAGTCTGCCCCAGGGCAGCTGTGGCTACAATAGTAGTTTACCACCACTAAGTGGGGAGTGAAAGAATAATGCCTTAATTCTGTAATTCTGTCTATGATAAAGCGCTATATAAAACTGATGCATTATTATTATTTTTATTAAGTTTTTGTCCAACAGCAAGTAAATGTTCATTAGTTTTCTATTGTTGTATAAGACGCTCCCTCATTGGTAGTATTTATGCCTGATGTAACAGTCTATACATACAGTATATCCACTATGAGGAGTAAAATGTGTGTGTGTGTTTGCATTATTTAATTTAATATATTTGATCTTCCTATGTTAATATGACACACATTTAATCACAAAAGGCAGCTTTGATCAGATCAATGTTGACAGGTTGTCATGGCAACTCAGGCTAAAATGGAAGCTCAATGTTGACAGGTTGTCTTGTCAACTTAGGCTAAAATAGAAACTCAATGTTGACAGGTTGTCATAGCAACTCAGGCTAAGATGAAAGCTGCAGAATCTCCACCATTCTACAGAATCTCCTCGTGCACCATCAGAAACGACTAAAGTAGTTTTAATAATATAGATTAACGTTGACCAGCAGATGTCATCAGTGAGCAACGTTTGAGACCAAAGTAAGTTTCTAACAATAATAATGTCAACTTTAATGACTAATTTAGTGATTTCCAGTGAGTAAATACTGCTTGTTTTAATCTAAATGTGTTTACATATTTAGTAATAATCTTGTGCGAATGAGCTGATATTGAATGATCTTTGGAACGACTTTGTCATAAAAGCTCATTAAATTTATTCATTTTAACATTTAACATTTAGTCTGAATTGAATCATTATATACAGTGTGTGTGTGTGTGTGTTAGCGGCATATAATATATACATCAGAAACTATAACAGAATGTCTCACTGCATGTAAAGCTACATATTATTATTATTATTATTATTATTACGTATTATGACAGGCCCATATTTCACTGGCCTCAAATCAACAGGAACAAGTATTTATTAATTTTAATGTGACACATTTAACATGTGATCATTACTTTGTTTTATTCCAAGATATAAATTGTAAATTGAGGAAACATTGGAATTGAGCTGCTGAAAGGAAGTGACGGATTGCTGCTCTGCTGCTTTTTATGGGAACACCTTTAAACACTGAAGGGCTTAATTATGGGACATCTAACGTCAAAGGTAAGTGACAATTTTCTAACTGGTTTCTGCATTTAGCTCATTTTGTTAACATTTAAAACAGGGATTCACGTTTAACAACATGCTATATATAATTGTATACAATATGTTTCAAGGCTGTAGCTATTGAATATTTTTGTAATCCAGTATTCTACTGAAAATTCTGCAGATTAACAATTTTTTTAGTTAAAGAGAAATTATATTTATACATGACAAACCAACATATTTGATGTAGGAATGAATGAACCATTTGTTTCCTTTTTTAGACAATCAACACTTTTGCTTTTTAGCAAACGGCAATTGCATCTCAGGAAATGTGACTAGTTAATATAAAAATGAATAAAACCAACAGAATAACATAACTTTCTACTTCTGCCAAGTCCAAACATCTTCTCAGATATCTACAACTACATAGATATCTTTATTTGAGGAACATTGAAGATAACTTGAACTAAAGTTTAGACTTGGTAACGTGACGTTTTCCATATCTTTAACTTTCATTCTACGGAGTCCAAATGAGGTTTGATATAAATGTAATGTTCATTTTGAAAAAAAAAAAACAGGATTGAAGTGCAAATATATCTAACCAGTTTCCAGGTTAGAGATTAAATATGTAAACAGTTTGCCATTGGTTTCCATCATCTACCACCCACCACTAAAAGTCATGTGATGTGTGATATCATCTAAGAAAGGTCTCTACTGCTCATGGGGAATGTATTTTTTTTAATATAAATTAGCCGTGAATGGATTAAAAAATAACCAATCAATTGCAAATCTGACTAAATAATCACAATTAATCACAATTTGTGAATTTCAGTCACAAGTTGCACAGAAATTACGTGTATTTATAAGTTACAAGTAAAGTAATTTAATTTGTTCCCAAACAAAATTGTCAAATGTATTGGTTTAAACCATACAAATTACTTTTATTGTGCCTGTGCATGGTGTGTTTTTGTGCATATGCTGTGGAGTGTCACTAAGTTTGCAGTGTGTGTTCATGTAGTGATTGTGTAAATATTTAGGATAGAAAATTGTGACCGATGGAACTGACACACCCCCCTACTCAGATCAATTACGCACGGGTGCGCTGAACCTATCAAAGGTGTTCCTGGGATAGTAGGTGGGAATATAAAAGGAACATTGAGGAGTCAATGGGGGAAAGAAAAACAGTGACCAGAGAAAGATACCACGCGAGGAGCAGGCAGAGGACTCTATGCGATTGGCGACACACGGGAGCGTGCACAAGGAAGTAGTGATCCTCCCCAGAGATCTGGAGACGCACGGGCAACAGGACGCCGAGGCGGTGGATCGGCGGATGGATACTGATACGCGCACAAACAGCTGAGTAAAGGAATGTGTTCTATCCTCATGAGCGAAAGGCTGAGCATAGTGCCGATGTGTTGCTTCGCCTGAAGAGCTGTTTTACTGTTTTGACAGCGCATCGTTGGACGTCGTCAGCGGAGGTGCCGGGGATTCCGGAAGAGACGGTGCCACGCCTACACCGCTGCAGACCCGTCGAAGAGTTGCCGTTGGAGACGTGCCAGCGCACGCAGGAGGAGGACTGATACGCACATTAACAGCTGACGCACCGCTGGACGCTGTCGGAAGACGTGCCGGGGTCAACAGGAGAGACGGTGCCACGCCTACCAGGCAACAGAGCGCACCGTGGGACGCCGACGGAACGCACCGACATCTGGGATAGGAGCTACGGATTTACTTCAAGCCCACTCCCCTTCCTACTTGGGACTAGTACTTTCCAGCGGACGGGATAAGTACCTTGGACAGGGCTAGACACACCAACGGAGCTACTTTTAGATACTGTTTTAAAGATTTTAATGATGCAGAGACTCATTTTCTAATACACTAACACTATTAAAAATATATCTAAAAGGAACCAAACTGGCTGTGTTGCATTCTTAAACAGTGAAACCAAAGCTGGGTCTGACCATCGCACAATTGTGCGACAGTAAATTTTGGCGTTGCTCGACAGGACCCAGCACCACTGTTTGAGAATGGAACCAGGTCAGAGCAATGGGGTTAACCCACCAATTACTGCACAATTTGTGATGCCGTGGTTTATGGGAGCTGCATTCATACCCAAATTTAGTGGAGAAAAAGCGATATTTGTAGAATGGAGAGCTCAGGTAGAGGCCATGCTCAGAGCCCAGGGACTAAGCCAACAACAACAAGCAGACTTTATTTTAGGTGCATTGGAAGGAGAGCCAAAGCGAGAAATATTGCTAATAAGTAACGATGAACGGGATACTGGACAAAAAGTTTTAGAGTTATTACAGAAACTGTATGCTAAACCCAACACCAGAGCTCAACTGAGGTCCCGTTTTTTTAACTGTCGGCAATATAGTGAGGAAACCATAAGGACGTTTGTACTACGCTTGAGAGAGCTCTTCTTTAGTTGGCAACGACAAGAAGAGGGTGAGGCAGAAACTGAATTACTATTAGATCAACTAATAGTTGGTTTGAGGGCAGGCCCGGTGAAACAGGAGCTAGCTCGACATTTGCGCCGTCACCCTGGATTTTCATTTGAGGAAGCCTGTAGAGAAGTATTAGCGTTAGAACAGGAGCTACAGATGGAGGAGGGCATAGGCGTACAACGAATAATGGCTCCGGCTGCAAAAGACTCTCAGGTTTTAGAGTGGGAACGAATGGAGAAAAAAATATACTCGCAATTACAAGTAGATTTAATGGGCGAAGTAAAGAAAGGAGTGGTTATTGTAAAAGATGAATGCCTTGGACCAGAAAAAGGTATCCTTGGAATGAACATTATAAAGCCACTGTGGTCTATTCTGAACCAGAGCAACCATCCAGGACTGGTTGTTTTCAGGACCAATCTTCCATCAAAAGAGGGAACGGTGTGGGCTCAAGCTCTAACTGAATGTCAAAGGGTGGCCACCAGAGACTCCGGCCCACCTTACGAAAGCATAGTAAGACTCCCAAAACAGTCCCCAGTAGTAATCCCACCAGAGTCAGAGATGATTGTCTGGATGCAAGTAGTAGAAGGGACAAAGAATCAGCCCCTAGTGATGGTGGAACCACTTTCTGATAATGAGACTGAGTTTCAGGTGGCACGATCCTTGGTGAGACTCGAAGATGGACGGGTCCCCTGCCGCCTCTGCAACCCCAATCCATATTCTGTGGAAATTCCACAACGACGACCATTGGCTAAAGTATTGGAGATAAAGTTGGATGACGTTCGAGGGGAACAGGAGTTGACGATTCACCACATTGAAGCGGATGTGGTCGAAGTAGCTGTAAGACAAGTGAGTGTACCAGATATTGATGGGGAAGGTGTTCATCCTGTGATGTCTTTACAGGGGGACAGACTGACAGCTGAACAACAAACAGAGATGACTAAAATGTTGCAAAGATGGAGTACGGTGTTCGCTAAACATGAAGAGGACTTCGGCCACACTGGAGTTGTTAAACATCAGATCCCCACTGGCTCGGCACCCCCGAGTCGGGAAAGATACCGGCCAGTGCCTCCGACCCTATATGCAGAACTTCGTGCTTTGCTACAACATATGTTGGATGGAGGAGTGGTAAGAGAGAGTGTAAGCCCTTGGGCAGCCCCAGTTGTTCTCGTAAAAAAGAAAGATGGAAGCTGGAGGTTTTGTGTGGACTTTAGGAAACTAAATGCATTGACTCACAAAGATGCTTACCCACTACCCCGCATTGAGGAATCCCTCACTGGTCTTAAATCTGCTAAATGGTATTCCACCTTGGACTTAGCTAGTGGCTATTGGCAGGTAGAAATGGACCCTGCAGATCGGGAGAAAACTGCCTTTACTACACCGTTTGGCTTATATGAGTTCGAACGTATGCCTTTCGGCCTGTGCAATGCCCCGGCGACCTTCCAAAGGCTTATGCAACGTTGCCTCGGTAATATGGTTAATGACTCACTCTTAATCTATTTGGATGATGTGGTAGTGTTCTCCTCTGATTTCAGGAGCCATATACAGCACTTGGAGGAGGTGTTTCAGAGGTTGCAGCAACACGGTCTAAAGCTCCAGCCTAAGAAGTGTCACCTGTTCCAGCGGCAGGTGGCCTACCTAGGCCATATCATTAGTGAGAGAGGGGTGGCTACTGACCCTGCCAAAACCACGGTGGTGAGCGAATGGCCAATACCAGAAACAGCCAAACAGGTAAAATCTTTTCTGGGATTTGCTGGCTACTACAGACGTTTTATCCCTGCATTCTCCAAAGTTGCTGCTCCTCTTCATACACTGACACGTGGCACTTCTGTCAAAGGGAAAAGTAATGTGCCCATAGAGTGGTCTGGAGACTGTCAAACGGCATTTGACCAGTTAAAAAACTTATTGGTAAAGGCTCCAATACTGGCCTATGCCGACTTTTGCCAACCCTTTAATTTGTACACTGACGCTAGTCTGGAGGGATTGGGTGCGGTGCTCGCTCAAGTACAGGAGGGTAAGGAGCGTGTAATTGCCTATGCCAGCCGCAGCCTCCACCCCACTGAACGCAATGACCAAAACTATAGCTCCTTTAAACTTGAGTTGTTGGCAATGAAGTGGGCCATCACTGATAAATTTAAAGACTACTTGTATGGCACTGAATTTACTGTCTTTACAGACAATAATCCACTGGCACACCTAGAAACTGCAAGACTGGGAGCAGTGGAACAACGTTGGGTGGCACAACTCGCCAACTTCAAATACACCATCAAATACCGACCAGGTGCAAAGAATGGGAACGCCGATGCATTATCAAGACTGCCAGCGCAGAGGGTAATGGCAGAAACAGCTAAGGTCACAGCTGAGGAGAGCAAGGACTGGCGAGAACTCCAACACCAGGACGAAGACATTGCCCAATTCCATCAGTGGAAGGAGCAAGATGTACCTCGACCACAGGTAGACTTGTCCCCTTATATGACACGACTGTGTAAAGAATGGGAGAACATCAGACTGAAGAATGGGGTCCTGGGGCGATTAACAGTGGATCACATGGGACTAGAGGTCTTCCAAGTTCTTATCCCACCACAGGAGACTCATGAGGTGTGGAAGCAATACCACCAGAAGATGGGTCATCCTAGCAGTGCGAGAACCCTGGCCGCTGTTCGACAAAGGTGCTACTGGCCCCGGATGATCCAGGAGATCAAGGAGTGGACAGCAGCATGTTGGCACTGTTTAAGCGCCAAAGCTGGACCAGAGGTACGAGCCCCTTTAATGTCCATTAAAACCTCTTACCCATTTGAAATAGTAGGCCTTGATTATTTGTCTATTGGCTGCCCGGGGGAACAATACCCCTGTATCTTGGTAATAACGGACCTTTTTTCAAAGTACTCCTTTGCAGTGCCGACCAAGGACCAATCAGCAAGCACAACAGCACGGGCCTTGTACACCAGCATGATCCAGATCTTCGGCTGCCCGGAACGGATCCTCACGGATAGAGGTGGAGCTTTCGAGTCAGCATTAATGGGGGAATTGTGCCAACTTTATGGATGTCAAAAGAGCCGTACCACGGCCTATCACCCACAAGGAAACGGAGCTTGCGAGAGGTTTAACCAAACGCTGCTGAAATTGCTGTCGTCCATAAGTGAAACAGACCAAGCCCAATGGCACAGTAAACTGCCTGCCCTACTTCAAGCCTATAATAACACGGTGCACAGCACCACAGGGTTAACCCCACACTATGTGGTCTTTGGTAGGCATGCACGCCTTCCCATGGACTGGACCCTTGGCTTGAGGCCAACGACACAGTCACAGACATTACAGGGGTGGGCCCATCAGCACAACAAAACATTGAGCCAAGTGTACCAGTTGGTTAAAGAACAATCTCAGAAGAGACAAGGAAGAGATGCAACCCGTTATAACCGTCGAGCGACGTCTGTCCCATTACTACCAGGGGAAAGGGTCCTCCTTCGCAATTTCCGCAGGCGGGCAAAAGGAAAATTGGCACCCCGATGGTTACCAGAACCCTTTGTGGTAGTGAGGCAGCTAAGGGACGGCCACCCGGTGTATGTTGTAAAACCAGAGGGTAAGGAGGCACCCACACGCACATTACATCGCAATAACATACGACCTTGTCCCCTTACAGTGGAACATGATGCAGGAGGAGAGGTGGGAAGAGACCCTGTAACGGCCCCGCAAGACCTCATCCCACCAACATTATGGCTGCCAGGCATAGTGACCGGCACCATTATGCACCCCACACCCCAAATGCAGGATGTACCAGCAGGCCCACCTGTGTCTTCTGGGGCATTGGGGCAGGAAAATGAACCTGAACAAACAGTGGTACGCCACTCACGGAGGACAAACTTTGGGTTGCCCCCTGCTAGGTTCCGTACACAGTGAGTAGTCGGGACGACTAGGGTTAAAGGGGGGGGAAAATGTCAAATGTATTGGTTTAAACCATACAAATTACTTTTATTGTGCCTGTGCATGGTGTGTTTTTGTGCATATGCTGTGGAGTGTCACTAAGTTTGCAGTGTGTGTTCATGTAGTGATTGTGTAAATATTTAGGATAGAAAATTGTGACCGATGGAACTGACACACCCCCCTACTCAGATCAATTACGCACGGGTGCGCTGAACCTATCAAAGGTGTTCCTGGGATAGTAGGTGGGAATATAAAAGGAACATTGAGGAGTCAATGGGGGAAAGAAAAACAGTGACCAGAGAAAGATACCACGCGAGGAGCAGGCAGAGGACTCTATGCGATTGGCGACACACGGGAGCGTGCACAAGGAAGTAGTGATCCTCCCCAGAGATCTGGAGACGCACGGGCAACAGGACGCCGAGGCGGTGGATCGGCGGATGGATACTGATACGCGCACAAACAGCTGAGTAAAGGAATGTGTTCTATCCTCATGAGCGAAAGGCTGAGCATAGTGCCGATGTGTTGCTTCGCCTGAAGAGCTGTTTTACTGTTTTGACAGCGCATCGTTGGACGTCGTCAGCGGAGGTGCCGGGGATTCCGGAAGAGACGGTGCCACGCCTACACCGCTGCAGACCCGTCGAAGAGTTGCCGTTGGAGACGTGCCAGCGCACGCAGGAGGAGGACTGATACGCACATTAACAGCTGACGCACCGCTGGACGCTGTCGGAAGACGTGCCGGGGTCAACAGGAGAGACGGTGCCACGCCTACCAGGCAACAGAGCGCACCGTGGGACGCCGACGGAACGCACCGACATCTGGGATAGGAGCTACGGATTTACTTCAAGCCCACTCCCCTTCCTACTTGGGACTAGTACTTTCCAGCGGACGGGATAAGTACCTTGGACAGGGCTAGACACACCAACGGAGCTACTTTTAGATACTGTTTTAAAGATTTTAATGATGCAGAGACTCATTTTCTAATACACTAACACTATTAAAAATATATCTAAAAGGAACCAAACTGGCTGTGTTGCATTCTTAAACAGTGAAACCAAAGCTGGGTCTGACCATCGCACAATTGTGCGACAAAATCACTGTTAAATGTAGTGTGTGGTCCATGCAGACTTTAAAGATTTGTGCTATGTTAAACTTCAGTCTGTTATTACACAATATATTGGTTATTTCAAAGAAAAAAGATTGTACATTAAAATAAAATGCGCAAAAAACCTAACCTATGATTTAGAAAAATTCCAGTGTTAATACGAGAGAACTTTAGAACTAATTTGAACCTTAAACATTCAAACTATTGCACTTTTACATTCAGCTGCTGAGGCACAGCCGACTGTCCACATTACTACAGGATGACTGAATCAATGCTAAATACTAGAGGTGATCTCAGTGAGATGGACTCAGAAACATTAGTAAAGGAACGTTCCACAACAATGAGAGTGTCCTGTTAATGTGCTGCTTGTCTCTGTCCCTCAGTTTGTGGACACGTCTCCTGCCTGCAGTGGGATGTTTGAACATCACTTCCTGTGCTCCATCTGTCTGGAGGTGCTCACTGATCCAGTCACCACATCATGTGGACACAACTTCTGCAAAACATGCATCAGCACACACTGGGACACCAGTACCACCAGCAGGTGTCCCGTGTGTAATCAGGTGTTCAGCACTAAACCTCAGCTGAAGGTCAATATTATGATGCGTGAGATGGTTTCTCAGTTCAGACGTGAATCTGAGAAGAAAGCAGCAGCACCAGGAGAAGTTCTCTGTGACGTCTGCACTGGAACCAAAGTAAAGGCCCTGAAGTCCTGCCTGGACTGTGTGATCTCCTACTGTGAGACTCACCTGAAGCCTCATCTGACAGCATCAGGCCTGAGAAGACATCAGCTGGTGGAGCCTGTGGAGAACCTGGAAACCAGGATGTGTCCAAAGCACAGCAAACCTCTGGAGCTGTTCTGTCAGAGTGATCAGACACGTGTCTGCTTGATGTGTTCTGTTTTGGAGCACAGGAGTCACCAGTTAGTCCCTCTGGGAGAAGATCTGTTTGAAGACAAGAAAGTTTATCTTCAGCAGATGATCCAAAAGAGACGAGAGAAGCTGGAGGCGATCAGAGAGTCAGTGAGATTCAGGAAGGAAGCAGCAGACAGAGGGAAAGCTGAAGGTGTGGAGATGTTCACTGCTCTGATGGAGCTTGTTGAGAGAGGCCTGAAGGAGCTGATGAAGACAATGGAGGAGCAACAGGAAGCAGAAGAGAGCGAGGCTGAAGGTTTGATCAAAGAGCTGGAGGAGGAAATCTTTGAGCTGATGAAGAGAAGCTCTGAGGTGGAGCAGCTCTCCCACTCTGAAGACCACCTCCTCCAACACTTCTGCTCCCTGAAAGCTCCTCCAGCCACCAAGGACTGGACAGAGGTCATGGTCCATCCATCATCATATGAAGGAACTGTGCTGAGAGCTGTAACTCAGCTGGAGGACACACTCAGTGACAAGATGATGAAGATAAAGATGTTAGAGATGAAGAGGCTGCAGCAGTTTGCAGTAGATGTGACTCTTGATCCTCTTACAGCTCATCCTAAACTCGTCCTGTCTGATGATGGGAAACAAATTTACTTCAGTGATGTGTGGAAGAAACGTCTACACAACAAAGAGAGATTTTCTCCTTGTGCCAGTGTTTTAGGGAAACAGAATTTCAATTCAGGTAGATTTTACTTTGAGGTTCAGGTTAAAGGAAAAACTGACTGGGATTTAGGAGTGGTTAAAGAATCCATCAACAGGAAGGGAAAGATCACTCTGTGTCCTAAGAATGGTTTATGGACTGTGGCACTCAGAGATGGAAATGTGTATAAAGCATGTGAAGATCATCCAGTCATTCTTCATCTGAAGCGTGTTCCTGAGAAGGTGGGTGTGTTTGTGGACTATGAGGAGGGTGTGGTCTCCTTTTATGATGTAGATGCTGCAGCTCTGATCTACTCCTTCACTCACTGCTGCTTCACTCATAAACTACACCCATACTTTAGTCCTGGTTTAAACTATGGTGGTAAAAACTCAGCACCTCTGATCATCTGTCCTGTCAATCAAAGTGAATGATCAGTGTCATGATGAAGTCTCACCAACAATAGATTCAATGGTTCTCTGCAACCATTCACTTCTCCAGGTTGGTTACGCACTCCATCCAACCTAACATGTATGATTCTCAACAGTGGGAGGAAACATTTTATTAAAGAAGTTTCACATTTGGTGTTTGGATTGTGATGAAATAAAAGTGGATTAAAAAAAAATATTTTACAAAATGATTCATTGTACAAACGTGTTACATGTTTTATGATCAGTTAAAATGTGTTAGCGGTTAGTAAAATAGGAACATGATGATTTTTTTCTATGAAATGTAATAAAAATAAGATGCTCAGGTTATCTAAGGAGTTTTTGTAAGTCCATCTAAGTTTAATTTGTAATTGTGTTGAGTATAACTGTGGTACATTTTATTTTTAAGTGTTGTATGTGGGTATAAATGTTGATATATAAAACTATGTACACTTTTCTTTTTCTTTTGTTTTTTGTCATATTACTTTTGAAACCTACATGTAAAAGAGGGTGATTGAACGTCGAAGAAGTATTCTCTGTTTATCCAGGTTTACTTAATTTTAATTGAATTTAACTGTTTTTTTTTGTTTGTTTTTTTTATTTCTCTTTAAATTTTCTTTCAAGAAAAAAGCACTTGTAAAGATCACAGGCATCTATACACTTTATTATTGTATCTGTCAAAGTGTGTTGTATGCCACCCTTTGTAAACTTTGTGTAATTGTTTAAACAAAAATACAGAAAAATAAAGAATTTACAAAAAAAAATGTGGTGAAAATAAAGCATTTGCATGAATTAAGAAGAAGAAAGTGTTGAATGTTCAAACTTTAAAATGTACTTTTTAAGTCACTACGACTCTTCCTTATTATCTTACTCTTTAATTAAAGAGAAACCGTGAAGTTTTGGTGTTTAAGAAGTGTTTATCTCACTGGTAGCCCTTTGGATTATTCACTAGTTTTAAAGTAGCTCCATGTTTCACAAAGGTTGGTGACTTGTTCTTTAGATCAGTGGTTTTCAACCGTTTCAGGCCGCAACCGCCAAAATAAAAGTTCCAGAAAGCGGGGACCCCCACTGTCGCTGAAGGTGGTTGAACACAGACATGAATATTGAAGAACAGTCATGTGGAAACAGGGCCATCCTTTGTTCTATAAAACTGTGATAACCACATGTATAATATAATATAATATAATAACTACTGTTATCCAGGAAGTTTACTATTTTTTTATAGTCATCTTAAAGATGGAAATCCTTTTTTTTAATTAGACAAAGTGACCAAAATGAGGAAAAAGGTGGTGACATGGGTTTTTAAAACCACAGAAATGGGTTTAAAGTAGCGAACTAGAGCGGGCAAAAACTGACAAAGTGCTAAAAATGGTTAAAACTGTCAATATTGGAACAATTAGTTGAAACTGGCTAATAATGGGAATGACAAATGGTGAATGTGGTTAAATTGGCAAAAAAAATTGAGCATGGAATATGATGAAAATAGGTTAAAAGTGACAATAATGGGTCAACATTTGGAAAGGGTTTATAAGTGCAAAAGTGGAAACACGTGTGCAGAAAAGGCATTGAAATAAGATTGGAAGTGTCAGAAATGGGAGTAATATAGTAAAAATGCTTTAAAAGGAGCAACAATATGGCAAGAAAAAGGAATGAAAGCATGTTAAAATATGGCAAGTTTGGTTTAGTTGCAGAAAAAGCGAAAGCATGAGCAAAAAACAGGGTCCTTGTCCCAAGGTTGAGAACTCCTGCTTTAGATGCTGGTTCCAGGCTGCTGTGGTGTGTGCAGTCTCCTCTGTGGCCACTAGGTGTCAGCCTCCCTCTGCTAACAGCCTGACTCTTTGGATGGAGGTAAAAACCTATGTTTGGCTACAAAAAGTCTACAAACCAGTGACAATAAGCTGTTTCCTCATCAGAATCCCAGTTGTGAGGGAAGAAGAGGAAGTTTGTGTCGAATTAAAACTTAATGACGCTCCGGTGAGTGAAGGGTCTGGATATCATTGGATAATCCCAAATTCACCTGTAAACCAAAATTAAATAACCGTTTTTCTTCCTCTCCTTTTCAAACAAAAAACAAGAAAAACGTTTTACCGTTTTAATCAAACAACCATAAAACAAATCCAAATTGGCCCGTTTTTCGATTGTCCCGTGTCCTTCTCTCCTTTTCCCTTTTACAATTGAACATTGAAAAACAGCAGTTTCACAATCAGAATCAGAATCAACTTTATTGACCAAGAGTGTATGAATACACACAAGGAATTTGTCTTGGTGACCTGTGCTCTCTCAGATAGTGTAACATTAAATAACAATCAACTAGAATAAAGAAAAATGAATAAAAAAAGAAGTATATACATAATTATAAATATAAAAGTATAAGAGTAGTTAGACTAATATGTGCAAACTAAATAAAATAACAAGATAATAATAATAATAATAAAATAAAATAAAAATACAATAATAATAATCAGATAATAGTGCAGTAGTGCAGGTGAACATTTAAATGAAAAAATTATGTCCATGAACATTCGCAGTGACAGGTTGATCCAGGGTTGTTATGTTTAGTTCCAGGTTATTTCACAGTAACAGAAACAGGTCTGACACTCTATGACTGTTTAGAGTTGATCACAGTGACAGCCTGGGGGAAGAAACTGTTTTTATGGCGGGTAGTTTTGGCGTACAGTGATCTGTAGCGTCTGCCGGAGGGGAGGAGTTTAAACAGATTGTGTGAGGGGTCTGCAGTGATGTTACCTGCCCGTTTCCTGACCCTGGACAGGTATAAGTCTTGGATGGAGGGCAGATCAACACCAATGATCTTTTCTGCAGTCCTAATTATCCTTTGTAGTCTGTGTCTGTCTAGTTTGGTTGAAGATCCAAACCAGACAGTGATGGAGGTGCACAGAACAGACTGAATGATGGAGGTGTAGAACATGATCAGCAGCTCCTGGGGCAGGTTGACCTTCCTCAGCTGATGCAGGAAGTACATCCTCTGCTGTGCCTTTTTCCTGGTTGTGTCTATGTGGGAGGACCACTTCAGGTCCTGTGAGATTGTGGATCCCAGGAACCTGAAGGAGTCCACGGTAGCCACTTTGCTATTCAGAATGGTAAGGGGGGAGAGTGGGGGGGGATTTCTCCTGAAGTCCACTGTCATCTCCACAGTCTTGAGCGGGTTCAGTTCCAGATGGTTCTGACTGCACCAGAGAGCCAGCTGTTCCACCTCCCATCTGAAGGCAGACTCGTCCCCATCCCTGATGAGACCGATGACGGTGGTGTCGTCTGCAAACTTCAGGAGTTTCACAGAGGGGTCCCCTGAGGTGCAGTCATTGGTGTAAAGGGAGAATAGCAGTGGGGAGAGAACACACCCCTGAGGGGCGCCAGTGCTGAGTGACCGGGTGCTGGATGTGATGCTGCCCAGCCTTACTTGCTGCTTCCTGTCAGACAGGTTTTTTTTTTACATGTGGTGATTTTAACATTGATTTTTGAAACCTAAAAGAAAACTATAACATCAAGGAATTTATTAACTCAATGTAGATCATGAGCCTTTGCCCATTAATAATGTGTCCAACCAGGATAACTACTCATAGTGAGACACTAATAGACAATATTTGCACTTACAGAATTAATAAAAAATACTATCCAGAATTCTAAAGGATCAAACAAAGAAAATATAAGATAATTAAACAAAAAAAAACCTTTAATGTATTTGATTTTTTAAATCTAACTTGATGAAACAAGATTGGAAAACAGTCTCTGTTGACCATGTGGAAAAAAGCCTATGAAACATTCATATCAATAAAAACTCTCTACAAAAAAGTTGTCCTCTGGTAAAGAAATTTGAAAAAACTTGAAAAAAAAAAGCCATGTTTAAACTAAAGGTTTAATAAAAGCATGAATGAAAGTGAAATGCTCAACAGTGATTCAGGGAGTTTCTGAGAGCAACTCTGATTAAAGAGGGACAGAAATGTTGATGTTAGTGAGGAGGTGTGGTTGACCCTGTTACTGGGTATGATGCAGTCTGCTAAAAGCTGTGATTGGTTGTTAGAGAAAGAATGGAGAATAAAATCAACTGATCATACCTTGACTGCATTAAGAAATGTGTAATCATGAAATTAGTTCAATTCAGCAAAATTTATTTTGAACACAGTAACATGTTTGAATCTCATTCACATGCTGATTATTATATTAATTTATTTATTGTAATTAACTGTCCACGATGGTAATTTTACTGCTTTATGCATTTGATATTAATGTTGGAGCAGACGCAGCTGTCAGTGATTACTGTGACTGCTGGAGCTCTTTTAAAAAGTGAAATACGAGTATTATGTGGGAAACTGGCTCCTGGGATCACATCACAGTGGAAGAGGCAGAGCTGGGAGCTCATTGCCCTGATAATTAATGTGTCATTCCCTCTTCTGTGTGGGCACAAGATACGTGTGTGAGAAGCTCTGCTATGAGCTGCAATCAAAGCGAGGGCAAAGATTACAGCACAAACAAAGGAGTGAACAAATCGCACCACAATACAAGGCTGCTATAGGCTTCTTAAAGTCTTCCTCACTACTACTAACAGTTTTTCACCTTAGGAGGTCTCTTAGAGCCTAAGATGCTCTGTGAATTACTTTTATCCTAACAAAGAAACATTCTAAGAAAAGTTTTAAAATTTGAGGAATTATAAGATTTTTCTCTGAGTGACATCACTGAGAGCTACTCTTACGGTAAGTTCACACCAAACACGCTTTGGGCGTTAAAATCGTGCCTCATGCACATAGTTGGACGCTTGTGCTCATTGAATACAAATGCTTGTCACCAGCGTTGAAGATACTCAGGACACGCGTCGAGGGGAGGGGCTTCTCTGTTGCCGGTGGTGTTCATACAATGGATGATAGTGTGGCAGTTACGTTTCACCTTGTTTGCACATGCTGTTGAAGGTTAACACTACAAGAAGTGCAATCTTTTAACAGCAATGCATATTTTATTATTGCAATGAAATAAATGAATTTATTTCATTGCATAATTGTGACCATCACCAGCCCTCCCTAGGGAAGGGTAAATACTTTATTAAAGGGAGGATGTAAAAGAGAGAGGGCAGTGTTACACCAGGGTGAGGGGGGTGGGGGGGGGGAGTTAACAGGGAGGAGGGATACAAGATAGGAAAACGAATGGGTGGGGAATAATCAATAAGTTTCAAGTGATGTGATGTGAAATTGTGGTTGTGTATATTGTGCTTATTGTTGTGTTATCAAGCCAGTCTGGTGACCAGTGTGCGGCTTAGGAATAATGATGGTGGCTGTGAGCAGAGGAGGAAGTGAGTGGAAGTTACATAAAACAGGTATTTGGGAACAACGTGTCTATGGTTGAGCCCAGTATGAGTGTTATCCCACAGCCCGAGGCCAGTGCGTCCATGACAAATGTGATTCCAAGAGCCGCTACTGCAAAACCCATAAGCCGCCCCCGGGCCCGAAGAAGCAGTCGGGCCAGCAGAAAGAGCGAGAGATCTAGGGGCCCCCGGCGACCACCCCACGGCCAAGCAGCCCCCCGAACACCCCCAAGGTCCCAAGCCGAGAGGCTGCCATTGCCCCCCCCATACACACCCGAAAAGCCCCCAAGGAGCCAAGGACCCAGCGCACCACGCCACCGACTCCAACCCCCAACCCCCAGGCCCCCCAGCCCCCCACCACCACCCACACCCCCGCGCCCAGCCCCCCGAGGGGAGGGCCCAGAGAGCCCCCCGCCCGAGACCCCAGCGGAGGAGCCAAAGCCCACGCCCAGCAGACGACCAGAGCCACGCCGAACGGGCAGCCGGCGGGCCCCCGCCGGTGAGCCCAGAGCCAGCAAGGACCCGACCCCAGGCCAGGAGGACCCGGAATGGATCCAGCACCAGGAGCAGCCCGCCCAGGGCGAACGACCACACCCCAAGCCGCATAAGGCACCAGGGGGCCGCTGGGAGTCCCCCCGCCGGTCCCCAGGCACCCCAACCTAGCCCCCCCGGGCGCCCCAGATGCTGATGCCGCCCGCGCCACGAGCTTCAGTTCTTTAAAGCCAGGGCCCCCTCCAGAGGCCAAGCCAGACCGCCCCGCCGGGATGTGGCCCCCTAATTTAACCCCGACACTCTGCCTCACGGGGGACTGCCCAAGCAGGGGCCGCACCAGAAGGTATGCAAGGGCGCGGCACGCGCCACCCGCCCCAGAAGACCCCCGCCAGGACCGGCCCGGCCAGCCGGCCAAGCACCCCGGGCCCCAGGAGCGCCCCCAGGGATCAGGACCCCCCAAGGGCAAGCCCCCGGGCCAAGCCCCCCGGGACGCGCCCCCCACCCCAGCCCAGGTCCCGGCCACAGCCCAGCAGGACCGCACAGCCCCAGACGGCACAAGGCCAGCAGCCCAGGGCCCGCCGCCCCCCGGACAGCGCAAGCCACAGGGCAGCGCCCCCCGCCGGCCCGCGAGCAACCGGCGACCCCCACCGCGGGGACGGAGGCACCCCAACGGCACACATCCAGCGCGGGACAGCAGCCCCCAGCCAAAGATGCCCCGGACCCACCCACCAGTCCGCAGATGGCAGGACATACCCACCAGGCGGCCGAAAGCAACCTCAACCATCGGAACAGCTAACGCCGCCCCCCCAGTAAACAGCTTCATCCCGAGGCGCCAAACAACCCTGCCCCAACCCCGGTGAGGACACCAGCACCCCCCCAGCACACCCACCCCCCAAACCGGCGAGGCAGGCCGCCCCGGGCCCGCACACCGCGGGGCCCGCCCCCAAGGCCACCAGGAGACAAAGCAAGCACCAAGCCACACCCAAGGGGGAGAGGCACCCCCGCGCCCCACCCGGCCGACACAGCCCGGAAAGACCCCGCAAGGAGAGACCCCGGCAAAGCCCCCCCGAGACCCACCGCCACGCCCGACCGCACCATCTTGATGTGCTTTTACTCTATGCAGTGGCCCAGCCACCAACAGAGGAGCCAGGCCCCCACCGGAGAGGCCCAAATATGTGTACCAACCCACCACCCTGTTATGGTGCCTCTCCATTCCCCAATGGAGAGGCACTTCCCGATCCCCTGTGTGAATGTGTGTGTTTGGTGAATGTATGGGGTGTAATTAAAAGAAGGGGGATGGAGGGGAGCGGTGCTCCCCCTCCAGCCTCTGTGGATTTATGTGTATGTGGTGTAATAGGCCGGAGGGTGTAAATGATGATACACCCTCCGGGGGGTGACATGTTGAGATGCGATTAAAATTGGAGGGATTAGTAGGGCAACTAGAGGTGGGAGGGCCACCCCCATGCCACTACATAGTAACACAGGTGGCGGCCCCCTCCACCCCCAGCCCCACCATCCAGCCCCCCAAGGGTTGGGTATTGGTGTGTGGTGCATTTTCTGAGTGAGCCAGACCAGCTGGGAGTGGGGTGAAGTGAACATGTAGGAGGCCTGTCCAGTGTGAGCCGGGCCCGTCCGCGTGGCGGGCCACGCGAGAGGGTAGATGGCGCAGACGGGCAAGTGGCACTGCGGGCCCCGGAACAGCACAGCCGGAGACCCCCCCCCACGGCACCCCCCCAGACCGCGCCGGCCCCGCGGAGCACGGCGACACCCCCCACCCCCGGGCACAGCCAGGCACCAACAACATCCCCCGGCGCCCCAGGGGGCGACCCCCGCCGCCCGCCGGCCCGGAGCAACGCCACCCCGCCACCAAGGGGAGCGGCCGAGCAGGGGGGAGGCCCATGCCCGCACCAGGGCCAGCACAGGCCCACCCGGCGCCACGATACAACACTCTCCACCGGGAGGCGGCCCCGGCCCCCCCGACGAGAGAGGACGCCATCCACCGCCAAGCAGGGCCATCCCGCCAGCCACGGACCGGCAAGCCAGAGTACCGAAGCACCCCCAGCCCGGAACCGCCCCCCCACACCAACGGCGCCAATAGAGCCCCCCCCCCCCCACGGAGGCAATCCCCGACGACCCACGCACCGGCACGAGACACCCCCCCGACGCCAGCACACCCCGAACAACAGCGGGCCCAAGGCCACCAGCCCCGCCCCGCCCAAGGCTGCGCAGCGCCGCCACGAGCCGCGGCCGGTCCCCGGGCAGATGGCCGGAGAGCACCCCCCCGGACACGTAGCCCAAGGATCCGCCCCCGGGGCACCCCCGCCCCGGAATCGCGCCCACGGCGCCCGGTGCACCCAGCCAGCAGACCAGCCAATCCCAACGCGGATCCACCGGGCGAGGAACCACGCGCCGCGCCCCCGCACACCCGCCCAATACGACCCCCGGGGAGGCCCCATAGTACCCCTCACCCCACCCCCTAGCCATAACGTCCACACCCCGGCCATTGCGGTCGTACAAAAAGCCCCCGAGGGGGCCCCGCCTGGCTCGTCGCGCAAGCGACATCCCTAGCAAAGGTGCGCCCCAGGGAGCCAAGCCAAGGACCCGCAAGGGCCGACGGAGCAACCCACAGCCACACCCCGCCACCCAGCAACCCAGGAGGCAATCGCCGACCCCGGGCAGCAGCCACCCCCAAAGCTACCCCCACCCCGGATCCCCCCGGACCGGAGCCAAGGACCCCACCACCCCAGGCCCCCCAACGAGACCACCCCCCAGCCAACCCACCCGGCACGGCACCGCCCGTCCCCCAGGCGGGAGCCACAGCCCCCCCACCAGTGACCCAGGCCAACGGGAGCCCCCCAAACCCAACCCCACAGGATGGCGGGCGCAAGAGCAAAGGAGGAGGAGGGGGGGAGGACGAGACAGGGGGACAGGGAGCAAGGGGAAGGAGCGGCAGGGGAGCACGCAGGGCCCCAGCCCCAGAGACCAACCAGATGCGCATGCAAGGGGCAACGGCGCCAAATCAAACAGCCCCGGGATCCCGTGAACACCCAGAAGGAATGCACACCCGTGCTGAGGCAACAAGGCACCCCGGCAACCCACCCCAGCCATCTTGACCAAGACCACCCCAGAGGCCCAAGGCGGCCCCGGCCTACAGTTGGGCTAGTGCGTTAGTAAAGAGTGGTGCTGGCAGTCGCTTGCAGGCTAGATCATCAGGCTTTTAAAAATTTAGATTTAATGCAATTAAAAAAGGAGTCCAACGCTCCTCAAAGCACGTTATTTTTTTTTGTTTTCTGAGAGCAGACATCTTTTCCATGGAAATAAATTCTGTGAGGAGATTTTGCCATTGGTTTATGTTTAAGGATTTTTTGTCTTTCCAATTTAGTAATATTTTTTTTTTTGCTATGGCTAGTGCCGCAAGGATTGATTGTGATTGGTTTGCTGGAGGTTGAAGCATTGTCAGGTCTCCAATCAAACAAAGATTTGGAGATAAAGGAATTCTGTAGTCCAAAATGGAGGACAGTTTTTCAGTGATTAGAATCCAAAAGTGTTGAACTGGGGAGCAAAGCCATAAGGCATGTAAATAGGAATCCGCTGTATTCTGGGTGCACTGAGAGCAGATGTCTGTTGCTGAGAGGCCCATTTTATGCATTTTCTGTTGGGTAATGTGGGATCTGTGGAGGACCTTGTATTGAATTAGCTGAAGGTTTGTGTTTTTTGTCATCTTAAAAGTATTACAACAAATTTCTGCCCAGAAATCAGTGCTCGGGGTGATTGAGAGTTCGGCCTCCCACTTCGCGATTGGTAAGTAATTACAGTTAGTGTTCGAAAGCGCTCTGTATATTTTTGAGAGTTTTTTTGATTTTGTTGAGATTTTTTTCATATATATAGCCAGTTCTGGAGGTTGTAACGTAGTTAAGTCTAGTGGAGTGGTTTTCTTTATTGTCTCTGTTACTTGTAAGTACTGTAGAAAGTTACTTTTATTTATATCGAATGCTTGGGTTAGATTGTTATATGACCTGATCTTGTCATTTTCAAAAAGGTCTTGGAGATGAGTGATTCCACTCTCTTCCCATGTCTTCAGATAGAGTGGTGTTTTTTTATTTTTAAAGTCGGGGTTGTGCCAGATTGGAGAGAGTATACTAGTTTTTAATTGGCCATTTGTGATGTCCAGGGCTTTCCACCATGCAGTCAGTGTGGAGGCAATTAGTGGGTTTTTAAAGCAGTTGTGATGTTTGAGGGTCGCAGTGATAAAAGGGAGATCAGAGAGTTTAATGTGTTTGCAGTCTAACTGTTCTATTTCTAGCCAGGTGTTGTAGTATTCTTTTGGATTTAGCCATTCTGTTAAATATAGTATTTGGTTTGCTAAGTAATAATGCATGAAATTAGGGGCTTCTAAACCACCCTCGTCTTTGTTTTTTTGAAGGGTAGAAAGGCTTATTTTAGGTTTTTTATTTCTAGTATAGAATTTTGTAGTTGTAGAATCTAATCTTTGAAACCATTGTTTTGGTGGTTTCAGTGGTATCATTGAGAACAAGTAGTTTATTTTTGGTAAGATTTTCATTTTAACTGAGGCTATCCTGCCAAGTAGTGAGATGGGGAGATTGTTCCATCTCCGCAGATCTTCTGTGACTTTGTCCAACATCGGATCATGATTTAGTTTAATTAATTCATTTAAGTTTGGTGATATATTTAAGCCTAGATATTTAATTGTATTTGTGGTGGAGGGGTGTTGTGGATTTTGGTGTGCAGGATTCCAAGAGTTTTTTGTCAAAGGGAGGATTGATGATTTTGTCCAGTTAATGGAATAGTCTGATAATTTAGAGAAGCTGTCTATTAGATTAAATACTTCCTCTAAAGAGGATTGCGGTTCTTCCAAATAGAGTAAAATGTCATCCGCGTAGAAAATTAATTTTGTGTTCTGAGATGGATGAGTGGATTCCTTTAATAACAGAGTTCTGACGTACAGCTGCTGCGAGAGGTTCAACGAATATTGCAAAAAGCAAAGGTGAGAGTGGACAGCCTTGTCTGGTTCCCCTCTGCAGTGTGAAGCTTTGGGATGTTATTTTGTTTGTGGTTACTGAGGCCTTAGGTTTATTGTACAGGGTGGAGATCCATTGTATGAATGATTCTCCGAAGCCAAATTTGCCAAGGACAGTTAGGAGGAATGACCAGTTTACTCTATCAAATGCTTTTTCTGCATCGAGTGACAAGATTATTGTTTTCTTTTTAGAGTTCTGTGCCATGTTGATCACATTAAACAGTCTTCTCACATTGTCTGTGGAGTGTCTATTTTTAATAAAACCTGTCTGGTCTTGGTGTATAATTGACTGTACTACTTTCTCTAACCTGGATGTGAGTGCTTTGGAAATAATTTTTAAGTCTGTGTTAATAAGTGAGATGGGACGATAGCTTGAGGGTAATATGGGGTTTTTGTCTGGTTTAAGTAACAATTTAATGTTCGCTGTATTCATGTGACCTCCTACATGCCCTTTATTTTTGATCTCTGTTACTACTCTGAAAAATAGTGGAGCCAGCATTGACCAGAAATGTTTAAGGAATTCAGCAGGGAACCCATCTGGACCTGGTGCTTTGCCTGTTGACATGCTATCTAAAGCATTTTGTAATTCTTGTAAGGTTAGTGGTGAGTCTAAGGTGGTTTTCTGATCTATAGTGAGCTGTGGTAGGTTTAGTTTATTAAGAAAGGTTTTAATATCTTCAGGGTCAGGGTTTAAATTTGATGAGTATAAGTTTTGATAATAATCATGAAAGATGTTATTAATGTCCTGAGGTAAGTTTAAAGTTTGACCTGCGTTATCAGAAATTGCTGCTATAAAGGAATTTTCTTTATTATGTTTGAGCTGATTTGCTAAATATTTGCCTGATTTATTATTGTAGTCAAAGTTTTTGTATCGTAATTGTTGCAAAATGAAGTCGGTTTTTTTAGATAAGATGATATTCAGATTAAGTTTTGTATTTTGGAGTTTTTCCCATAAAAGTTCAGAAGGGTTAGCTGCGTATTCTTCCGTAAGTTTTTTGATCTTTTCTTCAAGTGTTTTTTCTGCTATCTGTTCCTGTTTTTTCTTAAAAGAAGAGTATGATATAATCTTCCCTCTAATGACAGCCTTGCCAGTTTCCCAGAGTAAGGACGGTGATATTTCCGGGGAGTCGTTTGTCAATAGAAAGTCCTCCCATTCTTTTCTTATAATTTTTCAAATTTACTGTCATTAAGTAATGAAGTGTTAAAGCGCCATAGAGAGGATACTTTCTGATTAGAGTCACACTGCAGGGTGAGGGATATTGGGGCATGATCGCTAATAATTATAGGATGTATTTTAGAGGACATCTTATGTACGATGGAATTATTTGAAAGAAAAAAGTCAATTCGGGAGAAGGATTTATGCACAGGGGAGAAGAAGGTATATTCTTTTTTAGTTGGGTTATTCAGTCTCCATACATCTCCTATTCCAAGATCTTCCATGTAATCCATTAATACTTTAGCAGATCGAGATGGTTTTGTATTTGAGCACTTACTAGATCTGTCCAATGATGTGTTGAGCGCCAGATTGAAGTCACCTCCGATGATTAGAGACGAGTCTGCAGAAAGGTCTGAAAGCTCTGAGAAAATTCTATGGAAAAAATCAGGGTCATCATTATTGGGGGCATATAGATTAAGAATTGTGAAACATTTATTATAGATTACTACTTTGATAATAATATATCTACCCTCTGGGTCTATGACGGAGTTGATTATGTTAACAGGTAACCTATTGTTGAGAAGAACCGAGACTCCTCTTTGTCTGGAATTGAAACATGAATTATATATCTTGTTAAAATTTGAATCTGTCAGGGATTTTTCTTCTGATTTAAGTAAGTGAGTTTCTTGAAAGAAGACAATGTCTGCATTTAATCTTGATACATAGTCAAATATCTTAATCTTTTTAGCCTGTGAGCGAATGCCACGCACATTCCAAGAAGTTACTGTAAACTGATACATAGAATGAGGTGAGTGTTAGTCCATACAGGTGTGAGCATAAGTGAGAATCTGTGAGCATTTGTGCACTGTGTTGTAAAAAGCTTGGATGCAAGGAAAGAAAGAAGAGGAGACATATTTATCATGCGATAGCACCACGGGGTAAAGGACTGGATTGAATAGGTTAGTGAAAAGCACAAACATACAACGACAACAACCAATATCAAAAGAGTAAAAGGAGCAAGGGGTAATTATAGGAGGTATAGGAGGTGGGGGGTGTTGTGGGTGTTGAGTGAGTGTGAAAGAAAAAAAAGAGTGAGGGGTTCGAGACGAGTGAGTTGACATGAGGGTAGAGAGTGTCCTGTGAGAGAGTACGTGCCAAAAAGTGTTTACCAAAATCTAAGCCAATATGTAGCATACATACAAACATACATACACATACGTGTCTATATATACCTATCCATGTTTTTATTTTAGTGTTATTATTATCTTTATGTATTTATTTATTTTAATTATTATTATTGTTATATATATATACATATATTTTTTAAATTTTTTTTTTTTTTATGGAGTTATCATTATTTTATATATATTTTCTCTATTTATATATATATATATATATATATATATATATATATATATATATACACATATACATACATACATATATATACATACATACACATACACATACATATAAACATATATATACATATATACATAGACACATATATACATAAATACATACACACATACATACACATACACACATACATACATATACATGCACATATATACACACATACACATATATATATATATATATATATACACACACATACACATACATACACACACATCTACATACACATACATATATAAACATATGCATATACACACACATACATATGTATACATATATACATACACATACACACACACATACATACACACTTTTTTTTTTTTTTTTTTTTTTTTTTTAAATGTATTTATTGTTTTTATTTGCCTTTTTTTTTTTAATGTACAGATATATACATACACACACATACAACATATATATTTATTTTAATTTTTTTTTAAAATAATGCTACCTTAGCTTCACCATAAGTGGAGAATTATCCTTTCAATGTTAACTCACATAACACCTGTGTTTTTTTTTTTTTTTTTTTTTTTTTTTAACTTCATTATTATTATTATTTTTAGATTTGTCTTTCTCAGTAGAGCCAGGGCGTGACGTTTAAGTCCCTAAACAGTTGGCCATCTATGTAAAGCTTGTCTACGACCAGTTTGGAATTTTTGCCTTTCTGTCGGTTTTCTTTAAAGATAGGATACAGGGTTTTTCGACGTTCGTTTATTTCCCGAGGGAATTGATCATTCATGCCGAATTGCGTACCTTTAAGTTCCCGACCTTTACTTTTAACCTGGATCTTCTGTTGAAAGTGCTCAAATTTGGCAATGATGGGACGTGGACGGTTTCCTCTCCGTGGTCCGAGGCGATGGACACGGTGAAATGTGATGTTTTTCACGGTTTCTGCCGGGATTTTAAGCGCCGACGACATGAAGTCTTTCAGCAGAGCATGTGGGTCATCGTTGGGGGTTTCTGGAATACCTGAGAATATTACGTTGTCTCTCATACTGCGAGATTGGATATCCAGGACTGATTCTTTAAGAAACTTGTTTTCTTTTTTCAGCTCTTTTACCTCGGAGCTCACCGCAGATAAAGCCGAATGGATATCATGATTATCTTTTTGTAAGTCCTGGATTTGTTGATAGGCAAATTCCAGGCTGACTTTCATTTCCTGAACGTCTCGGTGCAGTAAGTCGAGCACATCCAGCCTCTTAATTATGGTCTGTAGGAGTTCCGTGTGGGATTCTACCTCGAGGTCTGATGTATCGGTGGCCGAATCGTTTTTCCGGCGCTTCGCCGACTTACCTGATGTACTGGCTTTTGGTCCGGACTCCATCACGTACTCAGCGTAATATCTATCTATGAAGTCCTCGAGGTCCTCCACTCTGGCTGGTGAGAGGGCGCGTGGTCGGCTCTCGTTGGTGGCGTTGATTTAACGGTAAAAATCGTTAGTATGTGCACGTAAACAGGATCGGTAAACTAGTCACGGCAGCGAGCCGCCATGTTGAATTTTCTCAGCTTGTCATGTGACTCTCAGAACATCTCGCGTGACTTACCTCCTGCCTGCTGACTTCCCTGCCTGCTGACTTCAGTTACTGGCAGTTACGTTTCTAATTCACCCAGTGACTGTGAAGTGGTGGAACATTGTGTAGAAAAGGCGGTGCTTCCGGTCGGATGTATTTTGGTGTGACTCAGTGTGTGCACTGTGATGTTAGAGGGCTATGGAGAAGTGTGGTTGGATAGAGAATAAAGTTTGGAGTTCCTTGCTGAATATCCGTTCATCAGCTCTCCATTATTGAGGGAGTGGCTTAGCTTTATTGCGTCTCGGCGCCTTTTCTGGATTTACCAGAGCTGTGCTCAGACGAGAGTCGCTCTCAGCCCTATTTCCGTTTCTCCCGTGCCCAGTTTGACAACCTGCTGACTGGCATCGGCGCTCTATTAAAGCAGAAGAGCTCCTGTCCATCTGTCTCTGGTTAGTGTTTTTTTTTCTTCTTCTCATTATTCTGAATGCGTCACGGTTGGGGAACACTCCTGATTGGTCGACGCGCCGCGATATGCCCCAAAAGTTCAACAATCCCAACTCCAGCTTGACACATGTCAAAAGCATCCACTGCGTGAAAAGCTCCAAAACACGCCGCACAGGAGGGGCGGGAGGCATAGCGAGACCTCCGACGCTCCCTAGAAGCGCGTCCACCATATATTGTGAATGTAAACCTGCTGCTTTTTATGCTTTCAACGCATTTGGTGTGAACGCGCCATTAGCCTAAGGATGCTTTGTGAATACAGGCACTGGAAGGTATTGAATGACATCAAGAAAAATGAAAAAATAAAGGATACCCAAATAACTTTATCATCAAAAACAACATACTGTAATGAAAGACTGAGAACGTAAATTAGTTTAATTATTTTTTTCTCTGTCAGTGTTGTTTATCGGCTCAAGAGTTAGAAGTCAAAAAACTGTAATGATTTTATGTTCTTGGTTAGAATTATCATTGGGTGTGCAGTGAAACTTCTCATAGATATTTGTAACCACTCACTAAAAAACAATGTTTTTCCAAAAAAAATGAAAAGTCTTCCCCACAGACACACACTCTCACACTACACACCTGTTTCTCTACTGCCACAATTCTCTACAACACTGGAAAAATCATTTTACAGTAGGTTAGATGATTTCTTTACAAAGCATGATGTACTGTGTGAACAACAATATGGCTTCAGAACTAAAAAAACATCACTCACTCTCATGGAATTTGTTGAAAATATAACATCAGCAACAGAAAACAAACAATAAACATTAGGAGAATGTCTAAACTTTAAAAAGCCTTTGACACAGTTTAAATGTAGTGACCTGAAATTGTGTTTTTTTGTACTTACCTTGTTTGATGAAAAATGATGAACTTATTTGCCTTGTGTTTTATGTTCAAATTTCTTGTCACTTGAAAGAACAAAAGTAAGAACGAGTGAAATCCTGAGCCTGATCAAGTTCTTCCTTTTTCAATTGTGTGAAGCCACGACGTTATAAAGACACTTGACAGATACGTTATAATCAGAGGTGTAGCTTGCCATTAGGCAAAGCAGGCAGCTGCCTGGGGCCCCCCAAACCACCAGGGCCCACCCGAGGGCCAACAAATTTGACACAAAGAGCCCAGAGAATTAACAAGTTGCAGTGACAACTTGCCGTCGCAAATTTCCTGACTGGGCGCCCTCAGCTGAGCCAAACTCACCCCTCCCCCTCCTGTCTCTCATAGGGCTTTTCCACCGCGCAGGAGCTGGTGCTAACTTGGAGCTAGCACGTGTTTTGGCTCTGGGCCATTCTGTTTCCACCAACATAGCACCAGCTCTCGGAGCCAAAAACCGGGGCTACGCTGGCGGGGTTATCCACGGTCCTCCAAAAATGAAAAGCCGTCATTTTTTTAAGCTGGTGAGCGGCTGGTCACGTTAGCGCAAATCTGACAAAAAACATTTAAAAGTGAGTCCAAAGTAAGTCCAAGAAGACAGAGCAGTGGTCAGAGGAGGAGAACATTGTTTCCTGGTACTGTGGGTGTCTGAAAAGATTCGGGGGAAAGAAGGCGGAGCCCCACGGATCAAACAGAACTACAGCCATGGAGGAGCTCGTCCTGTAGAACTGTTAATAATGGTGAGTTTTATTTCAACCTGTTGTTAAACTACTACCAATATTAACTTGCTACAATATAATGAACGTTACGTCTGACGTGGTGCAGGCTAGCCAGTTAGCCGCTGGTTAGCTAGGAAACGATAACAATGCTTTAATATTCCTGAAAGCAGCAGTAATATATCATTGATCTGTATTCAGAACTTCCCTTATTATTACATAATGGTCATGTAATAATATTAATGAACTATGTGGTAACGTTTCTGCTCATTTCAGAGTTAGATTTAAAGGTTCATCTGTAGCTCAGCTCGTCTTCATCTCAGAACAAATCCAGTTAGATTCATTCATTCTATGCAAACATGTACAATATTATCTGTTGGTCCATCCTAAAATATTTGTTTATGAACAAATGAAACTATTATTATGAACTAATGTTTTCTATTCCTGGACAAAACCAGGCACATTCTTAATCAAAAAGCATTGCACACTCTTTATTGTACAATTGTTTTACTATATTTGAGTTACTGTCTAAAAGTTTGGGGAAATACATTGATGACGAACATCCAATCGTTATTTATTATGTAAAAAAGATCCATCAGACTCAGCCATAACGCTGGATACAGAGAACACACACATGGATTATTGTTAAAAACACCAGATTTAAAACTCCAGATCTCATCAAACTCAAAACTGTCCAAATGATTTATAAAACAAGTAAAGGTTCACTTCCAAAAGCATTGCAGAAAAGATTTTGAGAGAGAGAAGGGGAAAATAATTTAAGAGAACTACATTTTAAGATGAAAAATGCTAGAACAACAGTCAAAAGGATGTGTAACAATATCAGGGGTTAAATTATGGAACTGCGTAAGGGATGGAATAAAACAACATAAATAAGTTTAAAAAGTTTAAATCATATATTGTTTGTAAGTATAAGAAAGAAGAGTAACAATTTCACCAAGAACATGTCATATATACATTCATGTGTATGTACTTATGTATATATGTTTGATGTGAATGTATAAACTGTATATATAAAACCTGTGTAGAATATATAGTTAAAATAGTAATATAAGCTAAAAAAAATTTGTGTGATTATCTAGAGCCTTGTTTAGTTTTATTGTTATAAAGTAGGTTTGTATAAGCTTTGCTTCAACCTACACACTTTGGCTTTAGGATTACACAATTGAGTGTTTGTTTTTGTATTTTCTTATTGTGGAGACTATAAATAAATTCAAAGATTATTTTTAATGCTTCTGTGCAGGAAAGAAAGGAGGAAGATGTTAATGCAGATTTTCTTCCACGGAGCAGTCAGCGACACGGTTCATGGACCAGAACCAGGGCCAGGACTACGTCCATGGTCCATATCCAGCTCATGATGAACTCCACAGCACTGGTGTTGAGTCTGGAGCAGATAGAATCAGGCTTTGGCCCTTTTCTAATAGAAAACCCACAATCATTTTTTAAGTAAATGTTAATATATATTGAGTTGATTTGTACATCTATTTTTACTTTGTGTAAATAAAGTTATTGATTTTGTATTCTACAAGGACTTTGTTCATTGTTTGTTGCCTACTTGTAAGCACACACATGTATTTTATTTCAATCAATCAATCTTTTATTTGTATAGCGCCAAATCATAACCAATGGTATCTCAAGACACTTTACAGTAGAGCAGTCTTAAGGACGGACTCTTCATTTTATGGATACACACATATGCATATATACGTATATACACACCCAACATGAATTCATCATGGCGGCAAGGAAAACCTTCTGTTAAGCAGCAGGAACCTTGTGTGGATCCCATTCCTATGATGAACAGCCATCCACGTTATGCTGTGTTGGGTGTGTGCAGAGGAAAGGGTGGAGACAGAGTTGTTGAGTCTCTGTAACTCCACACTGAGGATCCCACGGACCTGCAAGACAAAAGCCAGAAGGAGTACAGGAGCAAACACACAAGGGAAGAAGCAGACATAAAGGGAGTGTTTGAGAGAGGAATGGGACCCTCTCCGGTCCCTCTCTAACCTAAATGACCTCTCTTAACGCCCTCTCCAACCGAGCATGCCAGACCCCCCCGGCAGTCTATGCCTATTGCATCTTAATTATGAGCTATGAGCTGGTTCCTAACTAAAAGCTTTACCAAAGAGGAATGTTTTGAGCCTAACCTTAAAGGTAGAGAGGGTGTCTGCCCCCTGAACCGTGGTTGGTAGATGGTTCCAGAAAAGTGGGGCCTGATAACTGAAAGCTCTTCCTCCTATACTACTTCTAGAGACAAATGGAACAACGAGTAGTCCAACATTTTGAGAGCGTAGTGTTCTGGGGGGATTGTATGGCACTACAAGCTCCTTGAGATAGACTGGTGCCTGTCCATTTAGGGCTTTATAAGTGAGAAGAAGAATCTTGAATTCTATTCTATATTTTATGGGAAGCCAATGCAGAGAGGCTAATACAGGAGTAATGTGATCTCTACTCCTAGTTTTAGTCAGTACACGTGCTACAGCATTTTGAACCAGCTGAAGTGTCTTAAGTGACTTGCTCGGGCAGCCTGCTAAAAGAGAATTACAATAATCCAGTCTAGAGGTAACAAAAGCATGGACTAGCTTTTCGGCGTCGCTCTGATACAGGATAGATCTGATTTTAGCAATGTTACGGAGATGAAAGAAGAAACTTTAGTAAATAAATGTTTATTCTTCTATTTTCCAGTTGTGTGATTTGTGATAAATCTATATTATCTGGTCATATTTATCAAATGAAATAAGCATCATTTACATAATGATGAGTAATAAAACTTGATACAATTGATTACATTTTAAGTGTCAAAAAGATTCAAATCTACATATATTTTTCATAGCAGTAAATATTACAAATATATACTATGTGTGTGTGTGTGTGTGTAGTTTTTCTGGGTAGCTTTCAGATCCTCCTCTATGTCCTTCTCCATGCAGGCAGACACAGTTAGGTGTTATTTTGGACCCTCGCTCCTAAAAATAACCGGTAAACAGTAAATATTACAAATATAAAATGTACTTCATATTTTCATGTTGGTGATATTTCTGTTTATGGAAAAACTTAATTAATTTTACTTCATTTGTTTGAGTAAATACATCAAAATTATATATAACAAACAACATTGACTTAATATCGTCATTAATTTCAAGTTAAGTACATTTTACTTGATAGTGGCATTAAGTTTAACTTAATATTACTGAAATAAAGTGTATTTTTCAGTGTGGGAGAATAGAGCCCACGTCATGTGTGGTGTGGTGGGCATACCTGTCAAGTTTTGAATTTGAAAATAAGGGAAATTTTCTGGGGTCCGCTACGAACCGACCCACCGGCCCCAACCAAGCTCCAGTATCCCTTATATTTTAAGACAGATGACAAAAAATCTAAAGTACCCACTTGTCAAGCACTTAGTTAACACAATTAGATGACTATAAAAATGTGGTCGACCTACCTTTGTTGACATTGAAAAGCTGTGAATATTCCTACGTTATAATACAGCCTAAATGAAAACAAGAGTATATAAAGCAGATTTTATTTATTTAACATACAAGTCAACACATTGTGTATTAACAGTTAATTTCACTTTGCTAGTCTTTAAACTAGACATTTACATTTTATTTACATTACATATTTTTGTCATGCTTACTCATGTAGTTCTCTGTCATTCACTAATAATGTGTTATACCAATTTGTTGCTGACTTTGCATCTTTCAACACTTTTTTGGAAGGACTGTATTTGTGGGCTGGGCCAAAATGGTTTATTTTACATGACAGTAAAGCACAAACAGTGCTGTTGTCCAATGACATCCTATTCTCAGTAACAATCTTCCTGACCATACAAAACACCCTTTCACTACTGGCATTGCTGTGGGGAATGCATAGTAAAGCCTTCATTAGTCTTGGCAGCTCACTGAACCTCACATCCTTCCCTACCAGTCCCCAGAATTTGTCAATTTGGTTTTCTTGGGGGAGCAGCTTTCCATCTGTCACCTGGTAGTCAATGAGTTCCTCTCTCAGCCTATCTTCACTCAAACTCAACTGAGGAAACAAGGCACCAAGCCTTTCCACTGGAAAAAAAACAAGTGTTTGAATAAAAATAACCTTCACGAATATAAAATTCAAAGGAGAAATAATCAAGCAAGGAAACAAACTCAAGGGAACGAAGGTGTACATCAATGAAAACCTGACAAAACAAAATGCAAGCATTGCATGGAAAGCACGCCAAATAAAAAAAAGGAAAGATTTTGAAGACGTGGTCAAAAAACTGCAGGATTTACATCCAGGAAGAAGAGGACGGAAAACCAGTTCTCATCAAAACGATGGACAACCTGGGAAAATACGAAGGATCCACCTAAACAACAACATTACTGATGGTAATAATGGATATGGACCCAGATCTATATAAACACTGGAAACAAAACTCAGACTGTGATTATTTTACGGAGACCGAATTAAATGTGGAAACCAAGAGTAAAAAAGGTCTGTCATTTATTCATTTTAATTGCTAGGTGGTGGGGTGATTAAGGATTACATTAAATTTAAATTCAAAGTGTTTATTGTCATATGTGCAGTTAGAAACACGTTTTTTTTTATATACAATGAAATTACTACCTTGCTTATGAACTGTTAAGGTGGAAAAAGAGGAAGGTTACCTCGTTTTGGCTGTATGACACCCTCTGCGTTGGGAAGTGATGAAAACCAGACTGAAGAGTTGGTGAATTAATAAAAATGATTTTATTCTAAACTAAATAAAAGAATACAAAGTGGAAACAAAAATGGTGACCCCCTGGCCAGGCGATCCAAAGACAGAGTGACGAGACACAATATTAAAGCCACGTATATCTCCCCTTAGTTCCCCCCTCCCTCCTCCCCCCCCGAGAGATAGGGATAAAGACAGGGAGAAAGAGGGAGGGCAGGAGATGGAAAGAAAGACAGTTTTACTCTTTGAGTCAAAACAGTTCGCTCCTCGTTATCTGGTTGCTATGGAAACGGAGGTGTGTGCGAACTATGTGTTTGTGTGTATGAATGAATGTGTATGGGGTGTGCTATGTGAGTGTGTGTGTCTGTCCTTGTGGTTGTTTTGAAACTTCGGACAGGCTGTCCTGACCCAGAGTGAAGACAAGTTAAAGTTGAAGACATGAGAAATCACACAATGAAAAGTTACACCCCAAGGCTTAAGGATTAAAATATATAAGTAATTATATTATTAAGCATAACTAATTATTCTGCCCCAACAGAACTAAGATATATTACATTAAAATACTACTTTGTGGATCTGATCCCATCATCAGACAGTGGAAAATACAACACTGCCAATAGAACTAACAACAGCTGGATTACCCTTGATGTAGAGACAAAACAAGGTGACATTGTGGATGAAAAGGGAAGAACCTTCCAAACACCTTCGAAAGAGGAACTATTCTTGAACTGGAGGAATGCTAACAACGTCTGGCAGGGAACAAGGCCAACACAAACAAAGATAGAGGACAACACTGACTACAGAAGAAATCAAGAATGTTTTGACCAGAGAGACATGTAAACCCATGTAAATCTGCGATGGTAAAACAGGGGACGGGACCCGGATAAGCAAACTGCTTCTCTCGTCTCCTTTTTCGGCATGTACAAAAAATGTAAAAAAAAAAAAAAAAAAAAAAAAAAAAGTGAATGTAACCATGTCGGAAATAAACTGAATAAATAAATAAAAAAAATAAATAAATATTGCAGATCTAAACTATACATTACAATATTTAATTCTATCAATGGGGAAGTGACTAACATCTAACTGTCCCTGGAGTAATGTTGAGGCGAGCAGCACTCAGAAAAAGGAAGTAGGTCTTCAGATGTCTTGCCAGATCATGCACTTTGGCACTCCTCTCCACCTCCTCATGACTGTTAAAGTAGGCCTATAGTACATCGGGACACAGAGTGCAATTCATGGTTAAATTAGAAACATAGCATAGTAAGCTGTGTATACATCTGCTGGAGTTACCATCCTTACCTGTAGTGCATCCCACTGGTTCAACACTCTCTGAAGGCAGGTAATCAGACTCAGCCATCTCGTGCTGCAGTACCTGAGGAGCTTCAGGTGGTCTGAATCAGTGAAATCTACAAAGTCTTTGTATATTTCACAGCATTTTGCACTGAAAGATAGAAAACAATTTTTTTGGAGGTTGGAAATGTATTTGTGTTTATAAGAATATCAACTGCATGCCTATTTCATTTATATGCATTTACCTTTTATCAAAGTGGGTGTATATCTCCACTAGGATGCCTTCGACTGGTACCTGGACTGCTGTGATGCCACAGCCAGTGGCCAGCTGTACGAGGTGACAAATGCAGCCAAGGTCCTGGACGTGGGGCTGGCTTATCTTCAGTCTGCTGAGAACTGAGTTGTGTCTGCCTTTCATGACACTCACAGTATCAGAGTTAAAGGCTATCAGGTTCTCCCATGGGATGCCTCTTTTTCTATTGCAAGCAGGAAAAACATTCAGACAAAATATAAAGTTATGATTAAATGCAAACTACAACACACATCAACACAACTGCAGTTCCCTTACCTCAATGCTTCACTCAGCTTTTCATACAGATTTTCAGCATTTCCCACATTGCATGTAGGCATCTCCATAAATCGTGTAGTGACCTGCATAGTGGCCTCATCATAGAGTCTAGCCAGGATGACAAATTCTTTTTCTGTTTTTCTGTTGTTCGATTCGTCGCACAAAAGTGAAAAGGGCTGAGATCAACATGTTTTGGCCAACTCGTCATCCAGTTCTGCTGCTATGGCACCTGTTGAGTGAGTGCCCAATTAATATCATCCATTTTCTACCCCACGTAGCCAGTTAATAATGTTAGGTAAAAATTAATCTACAATATGCATGCAGGACATAATCATTCATACTTATTGTGACTCAATTTACCTTTGATGAGTTGCATAGTTTTGGTTTTTCCAGCAGAGTATTTTCGTGCTATAGCATAACCTGGGAACATCTGAGCTACACACTTGTTGAAGTCGTCACAGAAGGCGAAAGCAACGTTGTTTTTAGCACACAGCATTGCCATTTTCACCTCCGCATTACTGACCTCATCTTCCTCTTTGGGATTTCTTGTCACAAATGGTGACATCCTCTGAGCATGTTTCTTTGCCTATAGCCGGCGCTTGTGCTTAGTGGATTTTTCGTGTTGATTTACGTCGCTCCTTCCTCCGTGGGCGATGCTAAAATTGCAGTTGCAAATCATACAGAACCGGTAATTGGACCCCATCCTGCTCTTCTTTATAAAAGTAAAGTCACTGTCCCATCTCTCAAGGTATTTACATGACTTTTTAGTTTTTTTCGCCGGAGCGCCTTCTTCACATCCATCCATTTTCCGGGTTTGTTCCCGCTGTACGAAGTTGCATCTACTCTCGCGAGAAGTGAACTGCAACCTAGGTCACGTGAGGCGGCAGTTCTAGCGAGGTTAGTGATAGCGTCCAGTTTGGAGAGGCGGACGAATGTTTTTTATCTATCTTTTAATGATGATTACATTAAAATACAGGATTTTTACTGGGAAAATATTACGGGAAGGTGGCGGGAAAGGGGTATAAAATATATGAGTTTCCTGGCCAAAACGGGATACTTGACAGGTATGATACATTAAATATCACAACCTTAGTGTAAGCTGTCTTGAACAAAGTAGTAGTAGTAAATAAAAAGTCAGTGTAAATAAGTCACTTTAAAAAGCTGGAACAAACCTCCAGGTTGTTGAGGTAATGAGGTTTAAACCAATCACAGAGTTCCTTTTACTTAAATCAAGTTTATTAAATAAAAGAATAGATATCTTGTTTGAAAGAATCCTTACAAGTTAAGAAATGTCTATTTAACGTTATCCAAATCACAGTTGATGATAAATTAAAGACGTTTACTGTTCAGAATAAACACTAGTGCAGAGAGCAGAAAAAACTACCATATTTCTCAGACTATAAGGCACACTTAAAATCCTTTAATTTTCTCAAAAATCGACAGTGCGCCTTATAATCAGGTGAGCCTTATGTATGTATTAATGTGTCAAAATGTTTTAGTACAACTTTGGTAAACTATGAAGCTGCACCGCTTGATGGATTTTTGGTGCTTCAGGGCTACTGTAGTCAGGAGCCTCATGGAGTGATATGTACCGTACTGTGCTTTAACATACTGAACTGAAAAAGTCAGTGTATTGTTCTGTATTTTATGTGTTAAACCTGAACAATGTTGAGAATTATTGTTAATGAGTTGAATAAAGTTTGACTCATCTGACTATTTTGTTTCTCTTAATGTGCCTTAACAATAATAATAAACTAGTGCGCCTTATGTATGAAAATAGACCCGGTCAGACCCATTCATTGATAGTGCGCCTTATAATCCGGTGTACCTTATATTCTGAAAAATACAGTATTTCAAAGTGTGTACGTCAATAACTCACTGAGTGCAGTGATAAACATGCTTTCAGACCTCATGCTATTAATTAATACCGATTTGAATCACAGTCTGGCGGCTAACAAACACATTAGCATGTGATTAGAAATGAAAGATTGGGGAATTATCAGCGGTAGTGATGTCACTTCTCTCTGGGTCCGTGTACAAACTGGAGCTTTACTGTGTTTCAGTTTTGAGCTGATACTACTTTTGCTCCCTCAATTTAAATCATAAAAATTACACAATGATGATAACAAATGCAACAAAAGTCTCAATTTAAAAAAAAAAGGAACATTTATTGAAATTAATAAAGGTGAGGTAGAACAAGTAAAAAATATTTTAACTGAACCTCTCATTTTAGTTCAAATATGAACATTTACCTTCAGGTTTGAATGAATATTCAAATTTTAAGACAATACCTTTGCTTGTGTTAAATAAAGCTGAAGTTTATTCAACCATTGAACATACAGGGTACAATAAAAGCTACTGTACTGACAGGCAGTATTTCCTCATTGTTTCTTTAAGAAAATGTTCTTTAAAAAAAGAAAAACCTCTGAAAGCTTTGTTTTTCTCCTATTTTTCCACTTCTTTCCATTTTGCTTCATCCTACTCTGGAAACTCCCATTGATCCAGGCTGATAGGTGTGTTTCTGTACTCAGCCAGAAGATATGTGAGTAATAAAACAACCTTTATGTATTTTTGCCCAAGATGTGATTGATAAAACTTTGACCATGTTCATTTTGTTTTCTTACTGCTAGATGTTAATTCCTGAAATCCTGTCCATCAGGGGAACATTTCCAGTCAACAGAAAGGCCTTATTGCTGCCATACAGCTACAGGAACACAACAACTACACCCACTGATCCAGCTGAAAGACTTTTAAAAAATGACTGTCTGCCCATGGACGTTTAGAGGAAGTGACCTCATTTGTTCTCTGGATCCTGACATTACTCACAACCATCAATCTGAGATGAAAACACCATATTAAAGCTTCATTGTTCAATTAATGATCTTGAAAATAAAGTCAAAGTTCTATGGAAAAGTGAAAGAAATTTGATACATTTATTTTATTTAAATTGTCTTTTCATACAAACATTACTCAGTAAACTAAATTTCAGTTTGTGAGCAAATGTTTATTGAAAATTTCATGGATTTGTATTCTTAACATTGTTAAAAAATATACCCTTAATGTGCCTTAAAAGTATTTTAAAGCAGGAGTAGTTATTTCCTGTATTGTAATACATAGTCATATATTATAATTTAATTGTCTTTCACAGTAACAAAATAATTACTGCATAAGTTTATTATATGAGAAAATGTTTAATTGATAAATATTTTTACAGTATGCTTTAGAGTGATCAACTCTTACTGTAAATTGTACGGTAATCTTCCTTTACCGTAAAGGTAGAAACAGTGTTAATGATGGTAATATTTTGACAAGACCGGTAGTTCCTAAATGTAAAAGGTCTGGATAAACACGTATTCTAACAAAACGGTTTACGGTAATGCTCTGGCAACCACAGCTGCCAGTTTTTTACTGTAAAAAATGGTTTTTTACTTATTTTATTTATTTTTTTTAACAGTGTAGCGTTTTGGTCCCCAAGCTCAAAGATGAACTTTTTTGTAAAGGTGCCCCAAGGGTTAATGAAGGAAAAAGTCACAAGTGGAACAAAATGTTGACATTGTGCTGCTAGTGATTAATAAAAGGGTCTTTGTGGTATTTTTCTCCTTTGACCCATTGTTTTTCTTTTCTAAAACTATATTGAAAAATATAAATAAATGGAGTTTATATAATCTATGAGATATGAATATTGGTCCATATCACCCAGGCCTAATGTAACCAAAGCGTTTTATGTTGTAAAGATGTTCACATTCCACATGATAAAAAGCGTTTGTTCTCCAGTGCCACACCTGACGCTCATTACAGCCTCCTTTTATGGCTGATTAGGGTAGAGACACTCCTCTAGCGCCCTCTGCTGCTGAAATGGCTCCACCACACTCACTCAACCAACACAAATCAATACTTAAATAGTGTTAACAGTTATACTGGGGTAACAGCACTCAACATAATGTATCTAATACAACATTAGCCACCTAACATAGTTCAATGGCATTACATTAGCATTCAGTTAGCATAGCATGCTCCTGAGCAACAAACATTTAAACTCACCAATTCCTTTTCAAACGTCAAGCTCAGCAGGATTAAATGTCTCCTATCCCTGAGGTGGTGAAGTCTGAAGGTGTACAAAGGTTGTAGTGAGTACTAAAGTTGTTAAAAACCTAAAGTAGATGTTAAAGAACCAACCTGTTGTAGCAGCTCCGTGTGTGTGTCGTCACTCTCTGACAGGGAACAAACACAGCTGTTTGCAATAGGTGACCGAGCTACGTGATTGGCTGAACGTAATCTCGCGAGAGTAACGTGGAGTGGAGGAAGTGACATCACACGCTTTAAAGAAATGAGTTTTAGCAACGGAGAACCCCTTCAAAACCACCCAACTGAACTTAAAGCTTAAATACTTTATCATTATATTTAATAAATATAATTCTGTATAAGTATGAATTACACTGTCAATCCTATATAAATATATAGATTAATATTATAAATATTAATCACATATATAGTTATCAGGGCTACACAAACAGTCTTAGGTAAGGTTTACAAAAGAACGTATTGCTGTTGTTTGTAGGATGCTGGCAGGAGGTCCAAGGTGCAGGTTCCTGATGTTCAGTGAGTGAGATGTGATCCAGATGTGAGGTGGAGGCTGAACACGTTCAGTTGCAGGATGAAGTTTAAAGATGACGGTTGGTAAACTGATGATCTGACATCAAGTGGTAGAATGAGCCTGATCTTATACTGTGGAGTGTGTAGGTAGCTTGATTGGAGATGAGAAGCAGCTTTGCAGACTTGATTGCAGACAAGGTGGGTGGAGCCAGTTCTAAGGAAAACACACAGGGAGGAGAAAACATAGACAAAGAAAAAGAGAAACACAATGTAGAAAAACAAAACAGTGTTTTATTATATATATATATATATATATATATATATATATATATATATGAGATGCACCGAAATGAAAATTCTGATATGGATTTTTTAGGGCCGATGCCTTAGCTGATGACCAATACAGACTGCTGAATTTCTTGAGCCGATACTACTTTTGCTCCTTCAGTTAACATCATAAAAATGACACTATAATTATAACAAATGATACAAGTCTATTTTTTTTTAAGAACATTTATTGAAATTAACAAAGGTGAGGCAGAACGACAACAAGTAAAAAATATAGAATAAATATTAAAAACAGGTGATGTAGAACAAGAACAATTTAAAAATATAGAATATTTATTAAAAACAGGTGATGTAGAACAAGAACAATTTAAAAATATAGAATATTTATTAAAAACAGGTGATGTAGAACAAGAACAAGTAAAAAATATAGAATAAATATTAAAAACAGTTGATGTAGAACAAGAACATTTTAAAAATATAGAATAAATATTAAAAACAGGTGATGTAGAACAAGAACAATTTAAAAATATAGAATATTTATTAAAAACAGGTGATGTAGAACAAGAACAAGTAAAAAATATAGAATAAATATTAAAAACAGGTGATGTAGAACAAGAACAATTTAAAAATATAGAATAAATATTAAAAACAGGTGATGTAGAACAAGAACAAGTAAAAAATATAGAATAAATATTAAAAACAGTTGATGTAGAACAAGAACATTTTAAAAATATAGAATAAATATTAAAAACAGGTGATGTAGAACAAGAACAATTTAAAAATATAGAATAAATATTAAAAACAGTTGATGTAGAACAAGAACAAGTAAAAATATAGAATAAATATTAAAAACAGTTGATGTAGAACAAGAACAAGTAAAAATATAGAATAAATATTAAAAACAGGTGATGTAGAACAAGAACAAGTAAAAAATATAGAATAAATATTAAAAACAGGTGATGTAGAACAAGAACAAGTAAAAAATATAGAATAAATATTAAAAACAGGTGATGTAGAACAAGAACAATTTAAAAATATAGAATAAATATTAAAAACAGGTGATGTAGAACAAGAACAAGTAAAAAATATAGAATAAATATTAAAAACAGGTGATATAGAACAAGAACAAGTAAAAATATAGAATAAATATTAAAAACAGGTGATGTAGAACAATAACAATTTAAAAATATAGAATAAATATTAAAAACAGGTGATGTAGAACAATAACAATTTAAAAATATAGATTAAATATTAAAAACAGGTGATGTAGAACAAGAACAAGTAAAAAATATAGAATAAATATTAAAAACAGGTGATGTAGAACAATTTAAAAATATAGAATAAATATTAAAAACAGGTGATGTAGAACAATTTAAAAATATAGAATAAATATTAAAAACAGGTGATATAGAACAAGAACAAGTAAACACAGATAACTTAAAAATCATTTCTAAAGACTGATATCTGAGGTCATCGTGTAGATTCTAAATGAGGGTTTTCTGCTGTTAACAAGTTTTTCCATGGTCCATCAAACCTGGTTGATGTTGTTCAAAAACACTTGGTCACAGACAAATAGATGTGAGTGTGAGGTTGATCAGTGTAACGTGAATACAGATTTAGCATTCAGAAGTTATTGAAGCCCCAGTGGTGGAGTTACCAACAGAAGAGTCCACTTCACATGATGTCATGTTCATTTATTTTTTAAATGTTCTTTAACATGTTTGTGAACAAACTCTGGGATATGTTGGAAATGCTCAGTTATTTTCAATTGTATATTTTTCTTCTGCTATCAAAACTTCTAAAATAATGTTTTATTTTATGACTGTGTTGGCCTTGACAGTGTTGAGGAGTATGGAGTCGTGCAGGACTTGGTAGAGGTTGTGGTTGGCCTTAAAGCACATGGTCCTGCTTTGACTGGAGAAGAGAACGTCCAGATCATCACCCAGTGGCAGGTGTTGGGGGAGTGTGACAGTTTACTCACCACGTCACCAAACCACCTTAAAGCAGGGACGATACAGGGTCACTAAACAGGGATGTAACCTGACACCCTACTATAGAGACATCTTTTTCAACATGAAGATTGGAAAGGAAGAAATAAAAATAAAACCTATAACACCATCCGACACTTTAAAGGCAGAACTGTGATTTAAATGAATTCCAGACATGGGACCCCAATTTTAACCATTTTTCTACAGGAAAGAGACTCATCGTGTGCCTCCATCTGACATGTTTAATCACTAATGTAATCACCTTTCAAGGGAAACGTTTATAACTTCATATTCCATGATCATTGATCAAAGTGTATTTGTCCTCTTTTGTAATGCTTAAAGCTAGAAATAATTCAAATCAGTCATTTAAGGGATAATCAATTGAAAGTCATTTTTTAAGGGTTGATACAATCTGCACACACTCATCCTCCATTTTAGACCTAACATGGTAACACCCTATCTAGTTTTATGACTCTTTGTTTAAAAGCACCTGTGGGGACAGACCCACCATCTTGTCTTCTTTACAGGAAAGTTGAGACTCTCTGCTAACCAATCAGGTTTCACTCCCTCCTGTACTGCAGATGTGTTTAACCAATCAGAGTACCTCCTGACATGTTTGTCCCTAAGTTTAGCTCTTACGCTCTCTCAACGCTCTCTGGCCCTCTCTCTTACGCTGTCGCTCTCTGGCCCTCAGCTCAGTCTCATCCAGTCCTCATCTTTGTCTCTGACTTAAACAGTCACAAGTTTTTGAGAAATGATTTGAACTTCTCTCCAGTCAGGAAGTTGCTACAAGCCACTTCCACAGTGACTAACTTTAAGTTTTATCTCCATTTTTGAAAAATAGCCAAGCAGCTTTTTCCCATTTTTGGAGCCAATCAATTTTTATAGCTTCCCATGAATTAATTTCATTACTTTAACTTTCCATTTTTATTCTTTCCTCCTCATCCTCAGAGCGTTAGAAAATCCCTATAAATCCCAAATTCACACAAACATCTAAAACACTGTGTATATACCATACATCTGTGTTAAAATGTACATTTTGTGTGATACCAATGAGTCAAAATCACTGTGAATAATTGTGAAACTGCCTAATTTATCACCATGTTAATAAGCCTGTAAAATAAACATAAACGTACTGTAAACGCTGTGTCTTTATTGACATTTAAACTCTATTCTGACGTCAAGAACCCACTACAAAACAGGGAACTGTAACAATGAATTAAAATAAAGTGATCTCAGACACTTAAAACTCAATTCTAGATGGCACCTCTGGCAACGAACATATTAAAAATTAATCATTAATATTTTTGAATATTAATCACCCCTTGTTCCCCTCCAACAATAAAAAAAGGAAATGGCACATGCATACTAAACTACTGGGCTCATGAGATAATCTTATTTTGTAACTAGTAGAAGACCAAGGAACTAAAGGTAATAACTGTATAACTGTGACATTGACTAAATATAAAGATCATATAGATGCTAATCACCTATGATTTTTTAAATTACTAATTACAATTATCTGTTAATTGTATTTATGTATCTATTTTGCACAATTAAAAAAACAATACATAACATTGCAGAAAGAAACTCACTGCAGAGGCAGAAAGCTCAGAGCTTAAATATTATTTTTCAAATTAAAACACCACAAAACTGTTTCTAAACTTTCACTTTCTCAAATATAAATCTAGTTCAAATAAAATGCAGTATAAAATATCTGAGCTGGTGCATTTTGTCACCAATAAAGTAAATTAATGCACAAATAAAACTCATTTTAGATGAAAGAAGTCTGAGGTAACCAGAAATGTATGATATAAAATTGGGGTCACGACCTGAAAAAGGTTGTGAACCACTGCCTTACATCCTGATATGAAGAGTGAATGGCCTTGTTTTTTTTACTATCATTTATTTTTTATTTTCTGTTACTGTTTATTTAGGGTTTATTATACATTACAGAATATGAACATTCATTGTCTCCTTTTCAGAGTTTTGTACATTGAAGTATTTCAATAAAAAATACATTTCAAGTGAAAAATAAAGGTTTGAATCCAACCTGGATGTATCTCAGGTATGGGTCAGTGTGCACTTAAACACCTGGTCACCAACACGGTGCCCGTGGACCTCAGGTAGCCCACATGGACCATGTGTGGGGCCCTCAGGCCTATTCCAACAGCAGCACTAGTCACCAGTTAAGTCCATCTAAAATGTGATTTACCAGCTTCAAACTCACACAGACTAATTCAGATGTAGTCAGAGCCTTAGTACAGTTAAATACTGCTGCACTTAGTCATAAAATACCTATCTATAAATGTTTATTTTCACTGGAACATTGAGACAATTGTTCAAGTATCACAGATAGGATTTCACTAAAGATGCTGCAGATTTGGTGTTTAGATTTGGATGTTTTTTCTAAAAAATAAATAGTTTTAAAATAATAAGTGGAGTTTTATAAAAGCTTGAATAATTGTTCTAAGAACATTCTTTGGTTAGTAAAAGAGTAGTTAATGGCTAGTAAAAGAGTAGTTAATGGTTAGTAAAAGAGTAGTTAATGGCTAGTAAAAGAGTAGTTAATGGTTAGTAAAAGAGTAGTTAATGGCTAGTAAAAGAGTAGTTAATGGTTAGTAAAAGAGTAGTTAATGGCTAGTAAGAGTAGTTAATGGCTAATAAAAGAGTAGTTAATGGTTAGTAAAAGAGTAGTTAATGGCTAGTAAAAGAGTAGTTAATGGTTAGTAAAAGAGTAGTTAATGGTTAGTAAAAGAGTAGTTAATGGCTAGTAAAAGAGTAGTTAATGGTTAGTAAAAGAGTAGTTAATGGTTAGTAAAAGAGTAGTTAATGGCTAATAAAAGAGTAGTTAATGGTTAGTAAAAGAGTAGTTAATGGCTAGTAAAAGAGTAGTTAATGGTTAGTAAAAGAGTAGTTAATGGTTAGTAAAAGAGTAGTTAATGGCTAGTAAAAGAGTAGTTAATGGTTAGTAAAAGAGTAGTTAATGGTTAGTAAAAGAGTAGTTAATGGCTAATAAAAGAGTAGTTAATGGTTAGTAAAAGAGTAGTTAATGGTTAGTAAAAGAGTAGTTAATGGCTAATAAAAGAGTAGTTAATGGTTAGTAAAAGAGTAGTTAATGGCTAGTAAGAGTAGTTAATGGCTAATAAAAGAGTAGTTAATGGTTAGTAAAAGAGTAGTTAATGGCTAATAAAAGAGTAGTTAATGGCTAATAAAAGAGTAGTTAATGGTTAGTAAAAGAGTAGTTAATGGCTAGTAAAAGAGTAGTTAATGGTTAGTAAAAGAGTAGTTAATGGCTAGTAAGAGTAGTTAATGGCTAATAAAAGAGTAGTTAATGGTTAGTAAAAGAGTAGTTAATGGCTAGTAAAAGAGTAGTTAATGGCTAATAAAAGAGTAGTTAATGGTTAGTAAAAGAGTAGTTAATGGTTAGTAAAAGAGTAGTTAATGGTTAGTAAAAGAGTAGTTAATGGCTAGTAAAAGGGAACATGATGATTCACAATGAAATGTTTCAGAAGTGGTCATTTAAACATGAAATAATGGCATAAATTAAAGAGAAATAAAGTGTTGCTGTTCAAACACATTTCCTAACTTTTTAGTAGATTTAAAGTCTTTCTTCTTTATCTTTCCCTTTAATTAAAGTCACAGTGAAACTGGAAAAATGTACTGGTATTTCTGTGTGTATCAAACTGGTAGCATTACTATATTATTACAAAACAGATTATTTAGTGGGTATAATTGATAGTGGTCATTAATGATTATTGGTGATTATTATTTATTAATTGATATGGTATGGTGATGAGAGGTAGCGAATGTCAATGTGTATATTTATGTACAGTATGAGTGTATGTATATATATATATATATATATATATATGAATGTATATTTGTATGTATATACAGACCCTTTCCAAAAAATTAGAATATCATTGAAAAGTTGTTTAATTTCCATAATACCACTCAAAAAGATAAACTTTCATAGATTATATATTCAGGCCCACAATTTAAATGATTTCAAGTATTTATTTGTTTATTTTTATATAATTTGGGCTTCCAGTAGGGATGGGCAATATTGACAAAATAAAGGCAGGCATACGCTGTGCGATTTTTTCAATCGTTGCACTCAGAGAAAAAAGTCTCTATAAATATGAGATATAAAATGTGAACCAGTCACTGATCTGTCAGTTCATTGATGTGACTTTATTTTATGACTGTGTAATTGGTTAATCATGACCTTGTAATTTTTACAACTTAAACTACCTCTTTTTGTCACATTAGAATGACATTGCAGGATTTGATCCATAGTGACGCTCTGGTCCCTTTAACTGCCTGCAGCCCATGAAGGTGAAGATCCTAAAGGTAAAAGCCCAGACAGCAAAATATGTTTACTGTTGAATTATGGTCTAAAAGGTTGATTTTTGGTTAAGGTCGACGATTGATGGTGAATCATCCATCAAACAATCATCAAATTCTAGCCAATAACCAATGTTGAAAAAATGTTGTTTTGTGGTTAAATTTTTTTGATTGAAATGCCAACGTCTAATCAATGTTGAATCAATGTATGCTGTTTGTCTCTGTAGTTTGACACACGCACACACGCACACACACACACACACACATGCATTCTGGGTAAATTATGAATTAGAAAAGTAGTTTTTTTCATGAGTAAACCAATAGGACAGTCAGTGAGTGTGTGAGCTGATGGTCTCCTTTAATGCTCCTCCCCCTGTAATCAAGTGACATTATCACCATAGCAACAGGCTTCACTTGTTGTATGTATTCATGGGTCAAGGTTGGTCCAGGTGAGACTTTATGAAATTCAACAACTGCCTCTCAGTTCAACAGTTTGACTTGTGCATATGAATGTATTTAGCATGGCCACCACTTAAACACTTCTGGGGCTAAAGTAACAGTGGATAGGAAAGGAGGTACACTGTAAAAAATAATGTACATTTACAGGAAATGTTCTGTAATTTTGCACAGATTTTTCCAGTTTTTCATTAAAACAATGAAATGCTAGTAGATTTACAGACATTTTCAGTAATTTTAAGTTTTCTGTTTAAAATTACAGTTAATTAACCATAATGTAAGATTACATTAATATTATGTTTTTAATGACATTTTAGCTGTAATTTTACATACAATTTTCGGTATTTTTTTACAGGTTTATGACCATTTTCCATAATACAATGTAATAAATGTAACTTAACAGTAACCAGAAGTAATTTAAATATTTACCTTTAGAATTACAAGTATCTAACATAATATGATATTACAATATTAATATGTTTTTAAAGGTAATTCAACATATTTCTTTAATATTCAAATTTGACATAAAATCTGATGTAATTTTACAGATCTTTCCTAATCATGATAATGAAGAAATACATGTAAAATTCCATAAATGTTTTAATCCAAGGTGAGTACCCTCTGAAACACAACACACAGACAATGGGGATAATCAAACTGTGATTGTAAAACAGAAACAAAAAATACCTCAACCACCGTTTATTTATTTTATCAATACATTTTTGTTCCTAAAAATAAACATTATTTTGCTTTTTAATTCCCTGTGAGTGTGTGGTTTATTTTCTGGTATTTTAAAGGTTACATTGAGATTTAAACGTTGATAAGTTACTATATATTTTCTTAGAAGTAAAAAAACCATATTTACCTGTTTTTCTTTTACTGAGAAGAGTCACCATCGTTAAAAGTTATTTAGCATCTCTAGGACTATTTCTTTATTTATGTTTCTACTGTTTACCATTTTTATTCATTACCAAGTAAGAGTACCCAGGACCCGCCCATTGTCTACCACCACCTTAAATAGTATTAAAACCGTGGTCACCTGGGACGGGTGTTACCCAAAGTTTTACAAGTAGTGATATGATACTGTACTTTTTCAGTAACAGTCATGTTTTGATAGATAGGAATAAAACTGCTTAGTGATTATTATTGTTCTTGTTGTGTTTGTTTTCCTAAACTTTAGTGAAATGTAACTGTTTCTACAGGGATGGTGGGATACAGCTTAGTGCAGTATTGTGCTGTTATACACAAAGTGTGGGGGTCCTTTCCCACCCCTGTCACAGGAGCGTGCACGTAGCCAGGCTGAAATCACCTGGGTTAAGTGAGTGAGTTGATATCTCAGTTCATAGTACAGCTGCTCTCTGACAGAGAATGTTTGGTTAGGTGAAACCCGCTAACAGAGTTAAATCCAGGATATACGTATCCAGCTTTGTAGTACAGGCCCACAGAGCTACACATCTTTAAACTACAGATGATCGCTTCATCTTCATAATAAACATCTTTAGAGGAACAAATGTTTACACAAATAATGTGTAGTAGAAGTGGTGTTTGTGTGTCTTTTTTCTAACACATGTGACTTTGTGACACAGAATCTGTGTGAACATGTCCCTGAGGCATTTGTGTGTGTGTGTGCGTGTGCATGCGTGCGTGTGTGTGTGTGTGTGTGTTTTCTCACCCTGCAGCATTTGTGGCTTCAAACCCTCCATGAGTGGCTCTGATTGGCTGCAGGCGGTTCAGAACTACATGAAGGCTCTGCAGTATCCTTTAACATAAGGGTTCTCAACCTGGGGGTCAGGAGTTACACTTAATATATATATAAATATAATATAACACTTAAATATATAAATACATAAATACAGCCACTCCAACTGATCAAATGCTTTCTAAAGCATCTAAAGCACAGGTGTCAAACTCAAGGCCCGGGGCCCAAATCTGGCCCTTTAGAGCATCTATTTCTAGATTCACAGTGTTTATTGTCATGTACACAGTAAGGAAATAAGAAATTGTAAAATGTAATTGAGCCCAACCCTAGAAAGTGTAACAAACTAGCTACGTGTAGTGGAACGCAGTGGCTCTCAAACTTTTGTGTAAAATAGCCTTTATAACACGTGTTATCACTCATTTCATGTGCAATATCTGTAAGTGTGCATAATTATTTACTAATGCCAAATAAAATATGACAAAGACAACTATATTACTCATGAAATATTTATTTATGAAAGTATAAAAAAAAAAATAGGTATAGAGTTTGCCTCTATTATAAAATGAGTGAATACAAAGTCATGTAATGGATAGATTAATGACTGAAAATGAAGGCGGAGCTTCAATGTTTAAGTGTTGTTTCTCATTATTATGAGTGCATTCTAATGTCAAAAGGTTCTGCTACAGCGTGTGTGTGCGTGTGCGTGTGTGTGTGTGTGTTTGGGTGTGTGAGCAGCTTCAGGTTGGACTGGTTCTACATATTTTATCCAGTGAAGTATTGACGGTGTGTTCCAGACACACACACGCACGCACGCACGCACGCACACACACACACACACACAAAAGAACACAAACAAGTAAACAAAAGTTAATTTAAATAAAGATCTTAGTAACAGGTTCAAAATATAAATGATTAATATTAGATTAAAGGCATTGCACTAATAACCTTACCCAAAATAAAAACAACAATAATTGAACTTAAACAGCTGCAGCTTGAAGACTTTAGTATAAACTGTAACTTTGATACTAAATAGAAACATTTAAAGTGGCTCTAGTGATAATTTAGCTCATCAATTATGATTATTATTAATACTAAAATGTTTTACTATTGACATTCACTTTTTGTGAAAAGATCCGAAACTTCCAGATTTAACAATAAATTATAAAATATCAGTAATGAACACACATCAAGCTAATCCTAACTGTATAAAACATGAACTATGATGTCACTCTTTACATTTGCATTAAAATACACAGTATCTTAAAATTACGTTAAACTTCAATGAAATAAATTTATAGACCACTGTTGCCATGCAATCAGTGTTTCTGTTTAGTGCTAGCTGCTAACAGCTAGCGCTCTGCTAGCTGCTATCATATTTACATATGTCATAAGACGCAGAGAGAGAAGGAGGCAGAATACAGGAGTAGCATTCCTTGAACCAATCCATGTTTATTTACCAAACAAAAGTAACTTAAATCCAACGAGGAGGAGGTTCAGGAAACAAAACACAGCAGGACACGAGGAGGAGAGACAACATACAATGATCCCACAGTCATTCTGTGTCCAAGCACACAGCTATATAGTGAGGGAATCTTGATTGGGAATGGGCCACACCTGTGTGGAAACATGAGGGAGCTAATCAATCACCAACCAAGCACACAGACATCACTGGGGGGCGGAGCCACAAGCAGGAACACCTGAAACACAGACAAGAGTTAAACTAGAACACAGAATAAACAAAGACTCAGAACAAAAGTGCTAAACACAAACAGAACCTGACAGTTTCTTTTCTAAATCAATCTAATGAATAAATAAAGGATGAATAGTTGAGATTAAAGGACCCACTTCATAAATAGCTACACTTAAATATATAAATACATAAATACACTAACTGATCAAAGGCTTTCTAAAGCATCTAAAGCACAGGTGTCAAACTTAAAGGGGACAAATCATGGTTTTAATTCCTTCCTTTTTACATATAAATCATACAGTTGTGGTCTATATAAAGCGGAACTGCAATACTTGGGTCTGAATTCCTCATTATTATAGCTCCACCCCTTTTCTACCCCTTTTCTGATGTGCTTCTGAGAGCAACTCGTTTTGGTGCGGTCTCTTTAAATGCAAATGAGACACTCCATACCCCGCCCCCTCTTCAGGTGACACTCGGTTCAACTCCACCCTGCTCGGCCATTTTTGTAGTTTGATAGAAGAGATACGGCTATGTAGCGGAGCATGAACTTTTTATTCACACGTTATTTACAAAATGTCAACAACGTTAGACTTGTCCTTCCAGCCTTACATGTTCCAGCCAGAGTCTGACCCAGTGGAGCGAGTTGAAAATAAAGATGATGAACCTGCAGAACCCTAACAAGTGAGCTAACACAAGCACCGAGCTAACGCTAGCGCCAAGCTAACGTCACAAAATGCATTTTAATACAGTCTTTTTGGAGACAAAAACGGCAAAATGAAATGACTAATGAAAACTTTAGACTTAAATTAAATCACGTAGGCCATATCATCAAGGATCTAAAACGAGCACACAGCGCTAACATATGAAGACGGTGCAACTGCTAATGCTAACAAAACAATAACAGGGACGTCTTATCACTTTTTAGCGTTATTTACAGCTTACCGAAGTGCTCTGTTCATCGTCTCCAAAGATAGAAGGAATTGAACCCTCAATCAGACAAAGTCTTTCTGTAAATCCTTCTTTATACTGGTGGAGGTTGATGAAGCGGTCATCCTTGAAGTGCTTCGCACACACAAAAATGATCTTACCCACAGATGTGGTACATTTCTATAAAAAATAAAACTCAACCAGACACTTTGAAAAGGTTCTGATGCTGGGAGACGGTGTAATGAAGTGTGTGGGTTACTACATCCAACAACCCAACATTTTGACTTATCCTCTCGTAACTTCTGCATCCTTGAGCTTGGACTACAAAATAAAAGCGAGAAATAAAAATGGCGGATTGCTCAAAATGTTGGGCCTGGAGTTGATGTCCTAATTTGGCAGTTCCGCTGCAATTACTGTGACGTTATTGTTCAAAAAACGTAATAGAGAATAGAAAAATTGAAACAGATTGAAAAATATGACCAAAACAGAATATAAAGATATCAATGGAGCACCTGAAGAGACTAATTTGATTTTTTCTGTACTTCTAAACAATCTAAATATACAACAAAATGCATTTAAGGGCTAAAAAAGTGGATTTAACATGACATGTCCCCTTTAATAACAAACAGCTTGAGAATACTTTTGGCTTAATGGACAGCATGTGTGAGTGAGTTCTGTAGTGTGGCTTGTTTAGGTGAAGATCTGGGTTAGGACGTTGGATTACTATTGCAACAACACATCATCAATAGGATAAAACTAACCTGTCTCAACCTGGTTAGTTTTAGTTTAGTTTAGTTTTCATTCTGCTTTACTTCTGAGAAGTATTGTGACTCCTAAAAACAGTAGTTTAATACATTAGGTGTCAAATAAACATATATGGACACAGGAGATATTGTAACTTCCTATAATATAATAATCTAAAATAGAAATGTTGATATAACTAAAATTTCAATAGATTTCCCAGACCTACTGTCCACATATACGTCATGACCTTTTGAAATGAAAACAGAAATCTGTGTGGTTGCCTCACATTTACCTGCCATAGGATGAAATTAATTATAGTTTGTATAAATTGATCATTGTCAAAAAAAAATGGAATTTATTTCAGTGGTAAACTTGACCATTCTATTGTTTCCAGGTGTGGCCCCTAAAAATGGTCGGTTTGGGGACAAACATCAAGCCCCTTTGCAGGATAACTTTGAAGGAGGTGAGCTGACTTGAGAAATGATTAATACTCATTGCAACAGGCTGGATATGTATCACTGCTCCTGAATAGATGTGATGCTGAGCTGCTCAGTGCCATTTGTGCAGTTTCAGCTGTGCTGGAACAGAGAGACGTCTCATACCTGCAGGACTGCAGACCTCTAGGACTGCTCAGCTCGTGGGCCTGGATATTAGCAGTAAATGTAACGATAGCATGTTACTGAAACCTATGTGAAATATGCATATTTTCAACTAGATTAATTTACATGGTAAAAACTGTTCTGAAAAGATGAAAAAGTGGTAGACATTAAAAGAAACAGGGTGAACCCCTACATTGTGATTTTCTCTGTAAGACTGAAATGTATCCAGTATGTTTTGTTAAAAGTGATTAGGTTCCCGGCTTAACGGGCCCCTTAACATATGTGAGAACCGGACCTCTCGTCGGTTCCCTTCCGGGCCCCCAGGGGTCTGAAGTGTGGGCCTTCAGAGATGAACTTGAGTAACTTCCCAGTAGATGGTGCTAGAGGTCTGATTTTTTGATATGTTATAGAGTTTATTGAGACCTTTCCAAAGGTGTAAAGCACAAGTCTGTGGCCCATACACAAGCTGAGATACACCTCATCAGTGGAATTTCACATTTTCTTCTCTTGCCTAATTCGCCACTAGAAGGCGCTGGAGGTCTGATTTTTTGATATGTTTTAGAGCTCATTGAGACCTTTTCAACGATGTAAAGCACAAGTTTGTGGCATCTTCCTATCAAAAGTTATTGACCATTTGGTCTAAAAAAAAATGGCTGCCAGTAAAAAGTGTTGACAGGAAAATCTGGAAAAATGGTAATAACTCAGGAACGCAAGGTGCTATCGAGATGGGGTCAACTGTTCCTATATCGGCTTAACGGGCCCCTTAACATATGTGAGAACCGGACCTCTCGTCGGTTCCCTTCCGGGCCCCCAGGGGTCTGAGGTGTGGGCCTTCAGAGATAAACTTGAATAACTTCCCAGTAGATGGTGCTAGAGGTCTGATTTTTTGATATGTTATAGAGTTTATTGAGACCTTTCCAAAGGTGTAAAGCACAAGTCTGTGGCACATACACAAGCTGAGATACACCTCATCAGTGGAATTTCAGATTTTCTTCTCTTGCCTAATTCGCCACTACAAGGCGCTGGAGGTCTGATTTTTTGATATGTTTTAGAGCTCATTGAGACCTTTTCAACGATGTAAAGCACAAGTTTGTGGCATCTTCCTATCAAAAGTTATTGACCATTTGGTCTAAAAAAAAATGGCTGCCAGTAAAAAGTGCTGACAGGGAAATCTGGAAAAATGGTAATAACTCAGGAACGCAAGGTGCTATCGAGATGGGGTCAACTGTTCCTATATCGGCTTAACGGGCCCCTTAACATATGTGAGAACCGGACCTCTCATCGGTTCCCTTCCGGGCCCCCAGGGGTCTGAGGTGTGGGCCTTCAGAGATAAACTTGCATAACTTCCCAGTAGATGGTGCTAGAGGTCTGATTTTTTGATATGTTATAGAGTTTATTGAGACCTTTCCAAAGGTGTAAAGCACAAGTCTGTGGCCCATACACAAGCTGAGATACACCTCATCAGTGGAATTTCACATTTTCTTCTCTTGCCTAATTCGCCACTAGAAGGCGCTGGAGGTCTGATTTCTTTTAATATGTTTTAGAGCTCATTGAGACCTTTTCAACGATGTAAAGCACAAGTTTGTGGCATCTTCCTATCAAAAGTTATTGACCATTTGGTCTAAAAAAAAATGGCTGCCAGTAAAAAGTGTTGACAGGAAAATCTGGAAAAATGGTAATAACTCAGGAACGCAAGGTGCTATCGAGATGGGGTCAACTGTTCCTATATCGGCTTAACGGGCCCCTTAACATATGTGAGAACCGGACCTCTCGTCGGTTCCCTTCCGGGCCCCCAGGGGTCTGAGGTGTGGGCCTTCAGAGATAAACTTGAATAACTTCCCAGTAGATGGTGCTAGAGGTCTGACTTTTTGATATGTTATAGAGTTTATTGAGACCTTTCCAAAGGTGTAAAGCACAAGTCTGTGGCCCATACACAAGCTGAGATACACCTCATCAGTGGAATTTCACATTTTCTTCTCTTGCCTAATTCGCCACTAGAAGGCGCTGGAGGTCTGATTTCTTTTAATGTGTTTTAGAGCTCATTGAGACCTTTTCAACGATGTAAAGCACAAGTTTGTGGCATCTTCCTATCAAAAGTTATTGACCATTTGGTCTAAAAAAAAATGGCTGCCAGTAAAAAGTGTTGACAGGAAAATCTGGAAAAATGGTAATAACTCAGGAACGCAAGGTGCTATCGAGATGGGGTCAACTGTTCCTATATCGGCTTAACGGGCCCCTTAACATATGTGAGAACCGGACCTCTCGTCGGTTCCCTTCTGGGCCCCCAGGGGTCTGAGGTGTGGGCCTTCAGAGATGAACTTGAGTAACTTCCCAGTAGATGGTGTTAGAGGTCTGATTTTTTGATATGTTATAGAGTTTATTGAGACCTTTCCAAAGGTGTAAAGCACAAGTCTGTGGCCCATACACAAGCTGAGATACACCTCATCAGTGGAATTTCACATTTTCTTCTCTTGCCTAATTCGCCACTAGAAGGCGCTGGAGGTCTGATTTCTTTTAATATGTTTTAGAGCTCATTGAGACCTTTTCAACGATGTAAAGCACAAGTTTGTGGCATCTTCCTATCAAAAGTTATTGACCATTTGGTCTAAAAAAAAATGGCTGCCAGTAAAAAGTGCTGACAGGGAAATCTGGAAAAATGGTAATAACTCAGGAACGCAAGGTGCTATCGAGATGGGGTCAACTGTTCCTATATCGGCTTAACGGGCCCCTTAACATATGTGAGAACCGGACCTCTCGTCGGTTCCCTTCCGGGCCCCCAGGGGTCTGAGGTGTGGGCCTTCAGAGATAAACTTGCATAACTTCCCAGTAGATGGTGCTAGAGGTCCGATTTTTTGATATGTTATAGAGTTTATTGAGACCTTTCCAAAGGTGTAAAGCACAAGTCTGTGGCCCATACACAAGCTGAGATACACCTCATCAGTGGAATTTCACATTTTCTTCTCTTGCCTAATTCGCCACTAGAAGGCGCTGGAGGTCTGATTTCTTTTAATATGTTTTAGAGCTCATTGAGACCTTTTCAACGATGTAAAGCACAAGTTTGTGGCATCTTCCTATCAAAAGTTATTGACCATTTGGTCTAAAAAAAAATGGCTGCCAGTAAAAAGTGCTGACAGGGAAATCTGGAAAAATGGTAATAACTCAGGAACGCAAGGTGCTATCGAGATGGGGTCAACTGTTCCTATATCGGCTTAACGGGCCCCTTAACATATGTGAGAACCGGACCTCTCGTCGGTTCCCTTCCGGGCCCCCAGGGGTCTGAGGTGTGGGCCTTCAGAGATAAACTTGCATAACTTCCCAGTAGATGGTGCTAGAGGTCTGATTTTTTGATATGTTATAGAGTTTATTGAGACCTTTCCAAAGGTGTAAAGCACAAGTCTGTGGCCCATACACAAGCTGAGATACACCTCATCAGTGGAATTTCACATTTTCTTCTCTTGCCTAATTCGCCACTAGAAGGCGCTGGAGGTCTGATTTCTTTTAATATGTTTTAGAGCTCATTGAGACCTTTTCAACGATGTAAAGCACAAGTTTGTGGCATCTTCCTATCAAAAGTTATTGACCATTTGGTCTAAAAAAAAATGGCTGCCAGTAAAAAGTGCTGATAGGGAAATCTGGAAAAATGGTAATAACTCAGGAACGCAAGGTGCTATCGAGATGGGGTCAACTGTTCCTATATCGGCTTAACGGGCCCCTTAACATATGTGAGAACCGGACCTCTCGTCGGTTCCCTTCCGGGCCCCCAGGGGTCTGAGGTGTGGGCCTTCAGAGATAAACTTGCATAACTTCCCAGTAGATGGTGCTAGAGGTCTGATTTTTTGATATGTTATAGAGTTTATTGAGACCTTTCCAAAGGTGTAAAGCACAAGTCTGTGGCCCATACACAAGCTGAGATACACCTCATCAGTGGAATTTCACATTTTCTTCTCTTGCCTAATTCGCCACTAGAAGGCGCTGGAGGTCTGATTTCTTTTAATATGTTTTAGAGCTCATTGAGACCTTTTCAACGATGTAAAGCACAAGTTTGTGGCATCTTCCTATCAAAAGTTATTGACCATTTGGTCTAAAAAAAAATGGCTGCCAGTAAAAAGTGCTGACAGGGAAATCTGGAAAAATGGTAATAACTCAGGAACGCAAGGTGCTATCGAGATGGGGTCAACTGTTCCTATATCGGCTTAACGGGCCCCTTAACATATGTGAGAACCGGACCTCTCGTCGGTTCCCTTCCGGGCCCCCAGGGGTCTGAGGTGTGGGCCTTCAGAGATAAACTTGCATAACTTCCCAGTAGATGGTGCTAGAGGTCTGATTTTTTGATATGTTATAGAGTTTATTGAGACCTTTCCAAAGGTGTAAAGCACAAGTCTGTGGCCCATACACAAGCAGAGATACACCTCATCAGTGGAATTTCACATTTTCTTCTCTTGCCTAATTCGCCACTAGAAGGCGCTGGAGGTCTGATTTCTTTTAATATGTTTTAGAGCTCATTGAGACCTTTTCAACGATGTAAAGCACAAGTTTGTGGCATCTTCCTATCAAAAGTTATTGACCATTTGGTCTAAAAAAAAATGGCTGCCAGTAAAAAGTGCTGATAGGGAAATCTGGAAAAATGGTAATAACTCAGGAACGCAAGGTGCTATCGAGATGGGGTCAACTGTTCCTATATCGGCTTAACGGGCCCCTTAACATATGTGAGAACCGGACCTCTCGTCGGTTCCCTTCCGGGCCCCCAGGGGTCTGAGGTGTGGGCCTTCAGAGATGAACTTGCATAACTTCCCAGTAGATGGTGCTAGAGGTCTGATTTTTTGATATGTTATAGAGTTTATTGAGACCTTTCCAAAGGTGTAAAGCACAAGTCTGTGGCCCATACACAAGCTGAGATACACCTCATCAGTGGAATTTCACATTTTCTTCTCTTGCCTAATTCGCCACTAGAAGGCGCTGGAGGTCTGATTTCTTTTAATATGTTTTAGAGCTCATTGAGACCTTTTCAACGATGTAAAGCACAAGTTTGTGGCATCTTCCTATCAAAAGTTATTGACCATTTGGTCTAAAAAAAAATGGCTGCCAGTAAAAAGTGCTGACAGGGAAATCTGGAAAAATGGTAATAACTCAGGAACGCAACACAGCAAAAAGTGGAGTGTTGATTCAACTCCCACAGAGTCAATTTTAACACTTTTTCAGGGTTTATATAGCTCCACACTCTACAGAGTTAAATTAACACTTTCAAAATAGTTAAATATCTAACACTGTGTCAGAGTTACTTTTTAACTCAATAAACTGGGTTAAATTAACACTAATCGAGTTATTATTAACACTGATTCAGAGTTACTTTTTAACTCAATAAACTGGGTTAAATTAACACTAATCGAGTTATTATTAACACTGATTCAGAGTTACTTTTTAACTCAATAAACTGGGTTAAATTAACAATAATCGAGTTATTATTAACACTGATTCAGAGTTACTTTTTAACTCAATAAACTGGGTTAAATCAACACTAATCGAGTTATTATTAACACTGATTCAGAGTTACTTTTTAACTCAATAAACTGGGTTAAATTAACACTAATCGAGTTATTAATACTGATTTAGAGTTACTTTTTAACTCAATAAACTGGGTTAATTTAACAGTGATTTATCATTAACACTGATTCAGAGTTCCTTTGTAACCTGGTTTAGTGAGTTACATTAACAAAACATACAAAGTTCTTACTTCTAATTATGAAATAATTTAATATAACTAGTAGTAAAATTAAAATGATTGACAATGACATAATTCCAAGAAAAATGATGCATTTGCAAAAATATTTATTTTATAGCTCTTCTCCCATTATACAATTAAAAGATTGTGAATGAAGGTATGACATATAAACTTTCATTTGTAGCTCCATATGAGCTTTGAATATCAAAAGGTTGGTGACATTTCAGTTCCATTGTTTTTATGACATGCTGTTTTTCTGTTCGTTTCACTTTGAACGCATGGTGATGGTCATCAAAGTTCACTGTAAAAAGCTCCAGTGTCAGTAAAAAAATGTCATTTTCAAGCAAAAGTACATCAAGTATTTCACCAAAGACTGGCATCTCTTCCTCCATTGAATTGCAAACAACAAGCCCAGCTCTGTACTCAACGCCATCAACTTTCACCCAACTTGTTTCGAACACCTCTTTTGACATCATTTGAAGCATTTCACTGTTGACCACATATCTTGGAGAAAATGATTTGATGGGCCCATATTCCTTTTTTTTTAAAGGAAAAGTTTCCCAATGGAAAGCAATGGCCATCTGATGCCTTTTTGCAAGTGATTTGGTTATGTTTTTGAAATTTTTAAAATAATTTTTAAACAATTTGTGCTTCGCCTCAAACCTCATAGACCAGACAAACAATAAGGGGCCAATTTTCCGAATAGAAGATGGATAGTGAATCATAAAATGATGCTTGGGAATCAAGTTTCTTTGAGGACACAAGTGCTTGAATAATTTGTGGTGGTCAACAATGAGATTTTTCAAATACACAGTCATACCCAAAGTGAGAGAAGGAGAAAGCACAATGTCCATTATTTGGAGTAAGAGTAGTAGTAATTCCCAGTGTCCGTTTCCCACTGGAATAATGTCACCAAACAAAAGAGGGATGTTTTTCACGAGACACAATGTCTGGATGGAGTTCAAGCCAATGCCATTGCCAGCACTATCCAAAATGATTTTTGTGGGGCGGTTTTTTCTGTCTAAAAAACCATAGTCAAATCCATAAATTCGGGAAAGCAAGTCCTGTTCTGATATAAAGTTTTTTATGAGATATTGAAATAACAGTTTGGTCTCATACTGGGCAACACCTTCAAGAAGGTCATGCATTATATCAAATGAATAGTTATTGCAAACATGGAAATACTGTAACGAATTTAGTGCTGAATTTCTTTTCAAGCCATACAAAGACCTTAACTGAGTGTTTTCCTTGAGAGACTGGCAATGGATGTCAAACATATCTTTTCCACGAATAATCACTTTAGGGTTATCCTCAGTATACACCGTTTGACAGTCATCTTTCTCAATCAAACAAATGCGACAGAAATGATGGCTATTGAAGGATTCGTTAAAACCGAGAATTGAGTGCATTCCAAGATTATCTCCAGTGATCTGAGAGATTGTACCAAATACTGGCTCATCAGAAAATGGAAGAATAAGCCCTTGGCTTTCGAGTTGTTTCACGTCATTTATTAATGGGTCCAATATATTATCAAAGCCATACTTATGCAGATCTACTGTGTGGAAAAGTGAAACTAAATGGATGTTCATCAAAATAGAGTTAAATTTTGGAGGAAGATTTCTTACAATGAAATAAATGCAACCAATTTTGTGGATTCCACGTTTTGAGCCAAGGGGATTTGCCGTTTCAAAATCATCGTAGTATAGCTGAATTTGTAATGCATGTCTTTGGGCTGAAAACAGGGGGTGAGTTTTAAAGTAACTTCCATCACAAAAGTCATGGTAAGTATCAGGGTCGGACGTACACTCTTTCTTCAGAAAATCACAAATCTCTGGATTTCTACACATGAACTTTAAAGATTCCATAATAGGTACATATATGAAAGTATCCTTTACAGACACTTGATCATAAGTGCCCGATTTTTGATTACGCCTGGTGTCATATCTCACTCCGAGTGTTATTTCTCTCGGCTCTACAACTCCCCATTTCTGGCTGAAGTATTTATTTCGTTTCCATTCTGTATTCAGATGAGTGAAAGGGTTTTCCATTTTTTCAAAACATTCATTTATGACAGATTTGTCGGGGTCAGTTGAGGGTAAAGCAGAAAAAATGGCTTCCTTTGCTTCTGAGCGAAGCTCACTTGTTAAATCCTCCAAATCTCCTACAAGTGAAGATACCAAACTGTTAGATATGCCACTACCTTGCAGTTTTGCCACAATCATGCCACACATTTCTTTGGATAAATGCCCGGTAGGTCCTGAAACACGGCTTTCTGGAACATGTGAAGAACTAGACACCTGAAGAACATTGGATGAACTTTGAGAAAGATTTGGGGAATCAATTTGGTCATCCAAACCATGTGAAACTTGGTCACCAAATGAACGAGCAACAACTGAATTTTGAGCAAATACTTGAATATTACTGTGCACAATATTGAGGTGCTTCCTAAAGCCTGCATAAGTTTGAAACTGAAGTCTGCAGTTTGGCTGACAGCAAAGCAACTTATACTTAGGCCCAGGATAATAACAATGTTCAACTCTTAAATGGGAAATCAACTGCTGACTGCTGGAATAAACTTCCTTACACAAAAAACACATCAACATTGTCCTCGCAAAACCTTCAAGAGACTGCCTTGCCTTTAACTAAGGGTTGTGAGAAGTACTTCCTGGTTTAGAAGTTTGGCTCTCATGTCTCGAACTCTTGGCGACTCCTTCATTTTTCCCATATCAATATTATAAACTGTTGTCTGGAGAAAGGTGTAGAAATGTACAAGTGCCCTATCATAAGACACATTGAATACAAAATGAGCTTTAAATAGCTCATCAAATGCCCCAATGAAACGGTTTGCCTGGCAAGGGATGAGATGTTTGTCCATGGAGATGTAGAAGCTGTCGATGTTCCTCTTCTGGCGACCAACGGCTAGGAGGTATGGCTGCTGGCACTGCTGATTCCGAAGATGCTCCTCCAAACTGCAGCAAGACTAAGGGTTTACACAAGGACAGGGGACATTTGACACAAGTTAAATCAGAGAAAACAGCATGACAGAAGTGAACACAAACACCCTCTGTAACTTGTCTAATTTGTTTCATCCACCTCTTGACCACCTTTAAACATGATAAAAATGAATAAATATTAAATTACCTTGTGAAAGACGACAAGTTTTTTGACTGCATCAGAGGCGCTTATTTTTGGAGATTTCGGTCCCCCAGGTGGTGGCGGAAGGAGATATAACAGCAACAAAAGGGAGGCCATCTCTTTGTCATAAGCTATAGACAAAGAACAGACAGAATGAATTGACGGAAAATACTTTGAAATGCATTAATTTGATATTTTTAATTAAAACGAGATTAGAATAAAGAGCATTTTCCTGTTGAAAGTTTGTGAATTCTGGAGGCTGAACAGAATGGTTTGCAAAGGGTTAAAAGCAGTTACAATGTTGAAAAGATTGAAAATCCTGAATTTTTTAAGTTGATGTGTGCTGCAATAAATTGTAAATTGACAGTTAAAGGATGTTAGTGAAGCAAGAGCTGAGAGAATATAGCCCCCAATATATCTGATTTAAAAACATCAATCCTCATATGTTTAAATGGTGAATATAATGCTTTAAATTTTATGATCAACTAGTGACCAACCATAAGCCTTCACTTAGTAGTAGGCAGTAAACATCTTCTTTTGAGTCATTCACGTTTATTTCTTAGAGAAGAAATAAACAATCTACATTGAAGAAATTTAGTTACAAAAAAATGTAATAAAATCAAATAATTCTTATTTAATAGAGTTTTGGAATGTAACTGCTTGTAACAAATTCTAAAGAGCAAAACTCACTTGTTGCCTCATCACTTCCTGGTTGACTCTCTGCTGACTGAACCAATTCACGCAGCTCCGGTGTTGAGGTGAGCTGCTTGGCCTCTTTGATGACGTTAGATCTGAAGATCGGATCCCATTTCTGAAGCAGTCTGGTGGATACCTCATCATCAAACAGAAGAGTGAAGTCTTGATTCACCTGTGAGAAAGAAAATATATTACTACCACCTTCAGAACCAAATTTCAAGTCCTTCTCAACATAGACCACTGCATACTTACTAATCCTTTTGTATCCATGAATCTTGGGAAGATAGACAGGATATCAAGAATTTTGGCAGGGTCATTGATAAGTTTTCGACGATGTTGAAATGTCTCTCTCATCTTTTGGAGAATTAAAGAAGTGTCTGTTGCATGGTTGAGCAAAGAGATTGCCTCTTGGCAGGCATCTCCCTCAAGCTGCTTCTCAACATCACTGGATCGTTGCAAATTAGGGCCCCCTGAAGGAAAGAACACAACAGTTTAAAGAAAATAAGCCCTATCTGCTGATCAGATAGGTAAATAAAAACAAAATAACATTTCAGACCTACAGAGTTGTGGAAAAGGTGAGAACATAGGACCCTTAAACCCTTTTCATTCAATTCTATACTGGTTGACATAAAAAATGGTGACTATAGTCTAAAAGGCACTTAGCAAGTATGTTACCTCCTACTCCCCCTTGCGAAAAGCCAGTGGGGCTATTTGGAGCTACAGATCCTCGTCGACTCTTTCTTTTGACTGTCTTCAGACGCCAAGAAATGTAGCCTGTGCTGCTTGCAGCATCATAGAAGTGTTCCTAAAATGGAAATTAATTCACAATGTGTTGTCACTCATAAGTAATCTTAGAATTTGAACATCCCCTCAAACACAACCCAAAACATACAAATTATGTAAAAAAAATAAAAGTAAAATATTAACTATACATACATAGCCTTTCTTGGAGTAAGGGTCTTTGAGGGACGGGAACACAGTCACTATCCCCAGAGCATATTCTTCTCTAACAGCTTTGGTGGGGATGTGCCTGAGAAGAAAGATTGAGGTGGAATTATTTATGTAATTTGCATTCTTTATGTAATGGTTAAACAGTTATTTTTCTTATCAAAGTCTTAATAAAGAGGACAAGATTACCCATGTTTATCAATCATGTGGGCCACTATTATATTGACCAGTTTTCTTCTGGTAGCATCTGTAAGAGTTTGTGTTGTGTGATATTCCTCGAGAACCTCTTTACCACCTGAACTGGTTTCAAGTAATGTTTCGATCAACGTAAGGAAAAAAAAAGAAAGCCAAAAAAAATTGTGATTAACAGCAGAATAATAGATAGATACATTTAAAGAAATCTGTGAGAAGTGAGGATTGTTGCAACCTTTTTAGCAGACGCTGCATTGATTATTCCTTCAACTCTGGATTTCTTCCTAGGGACCTCATCTAGAAGTATAGTTGATGCACTTGAACTGAAGCTAGATTCAGACCACTCAGATGGAGAGGACAAGGAGGAATCGGAAAACCCTAGAAGGAAAAGAAAAACAATTATTTTGCACTACAAAAGTGAATTACATCAATTCCACAATACACTTAACATAGGTTACACCATCTGGAATTGGATTGGGTCATACCATTGACTGCTACATTTCTTACCATCATTTGAGAAAGCTGTTAGAACCAGACTGCCTTGGCTGACAAGGTCACTGAAAATGTCTTCATCAACTTCTGTTCCCGTTGTATCTTTGTACACTACTTTTGCGTCAGGTGGCATGCAAAATCTCTCAATGACTAGAAAAAGATAAAACAGAGTTAGATAAAATCCCATACACAATATTCATTCAATTTTTAGTCTATATGTAAAAACAAACCTTTTTCATGGAACTCCATGAAATCAAACTGTCCATCGACATCATTCACCTTCACATACTTCTGCTGTTGGCAGTAACGAACCTGGATCAGCATGCTGAGACCTACAAAAAACAAATTAAATTGACAGTAATAAGCACTTGATGTAAAAAACAAAACAAAATGAAGCAATTCAAGTTGAAATGATTAATAACACTTATAAACACACATCATGCAGGTTATACCCTGTAAAGACTGTCAAAGCTTTGACACACATGCAGTGGATTTTAAAATAATCCTGTCAAGCTTGGTCACTTAGTCTGTACATTTGCATGGCCCGATAGAGTGCATCTGCGATTTTTGGACATGTGAATGGTAAAACGAATCAATGGTGCCCCCTTGAACATTTTATTTGCCCCAGATTTCTGTGATGAATCCTGATCAAATGTTACTCCGTTTTTTATCTTTTGTAATAAATTGTTTGGGTTTTTTTTAATTTTCTGCCTTTTCCAGTCAAAACAAAGTTATGTAAGAGTTTTGTACATAATTAAATGTGTAAATAAAATTATTGAACAAAAAAAAAAAAAAAATATTATTTGCCCCAGACTAGCACTGATGACATAACTGTAAAAAACTTCTGCAAAATATTCAAAAACATTCTAAAACGTACAGTCGAATTTGTCGAACCAAATAATCCCAGCTACAGGTCAACTGACACCGCACCCTGTGGTCACAGTTTTTGTCAGGTCACAGATTCTGTCACAACACCGGCACAGTCAAGTCCACTGAGTCCGACCTCTGTGGTAGCGGTGGCGGGGTAGTCTCTGCATCTGGCCACTCTAAAGGCACGTTGACACCGGACGCGGCAGAACCCGTCGAAAGCGTCAGGTTTACATCCAATATACATAGTGGACGCTAGTGATGCGCGGGGTCGGGATTTTTTCAACCGGCGGGGCCCAGCATAAATGGCTAAAACCAACCCGCACCACCTGCCCCGAGCTTCTGCCTCTATTTACAGAACCCAACCCAACCAGCAAGAATAAAATCCACAGACATAATGGTCATACTAATCCGTTATATTTTAGCTAGTATGCATGGAAAGTGGAAACAGACTCCATATTGCAACAGCTGCATCATTAGCACATTTCACCGAACACTTCGGTGAACAGGTGCTTGCTTCACCAAGCAAGCGTAACAAAATAACTGTAAACTCCTGACCTTATCTTTGACCGCATTTCCTCCTCCATGTTGTTACGGTTAGTAAAGAAAAAAGGATATTCCACATGGTGCACACGCCTCACGATGTACTGCGCACGGTGCTAGCCAGCGCTGATGAGCTGCAGGTGTGATGCATTCATGGACAGTCGTAATGTTCTAAATTGGCCAATGGGAGCCCAAACACATAACTTCACGCACACACACAGTACCTTTTTAATTTACATGTTATTATACATGGACACATCACACGAAAAGGCGACTGTCCGTTCAAATTACCCGCCCCAACCCGAACCGAACCGACATTAATTGACAATATCTTCACCCGCTCCGGTGCAACCGCATGTTAATGTCCAACTCATAGCTAAAATATATTAGAAAGTAGATATTTCATTTTTAAATGCTGCCTGTCATTTGACACTATTGATAATTTTGAATTAGTTAACTTACCTTCAGCGAAAAACTCCTCTCGACTTCAGCAGCAGCTCCAGCAGATGGAAAATGGCGCGCACAGCATCAATGCACGGGGTTTCAAGCCTGAAGTCCAGGGGCATTGCTGAAGCAAGGCACATTAACACTGTAGAGATGTAAGGAGGACATCGCTACAGTGTTGATTTGCTTGGACGTGACTAACTCTGTTAAACAACTCCAACACTGAACACCATTTGAATCAGAATGTGTTAAAATAACACCCTAAGAGTGGAAATCAACTCTGATTCATTTACGTCTGAAATATCAACACTCCAATTTTTGCTGTGAAGGTGCTATCGAGATGGGGTCAACTGTTCCTATATCGGCTTAACGGGCCCCTTAACATATGTGAGAACCGGACCTCTCGTCGGTTCCCTTCCGGGCCCCCAGGGGTCTGAGGTGTGGGCCTTCAGAGATAAACTTGCATAACTTCCCAGTAGATGGTGCTAGAGGTCCGATTTTTTGATATGTTATAGAGTTTATTGAGACCTTTCCAAAGGTGTAAAGCACAAGTCTGTGGCCCATACACAAGCTGAGATACACCTCATCAGTGGAATTTCACATTTTCTTCTCTTGCCTAATTCGCCACTAGAAGGCGCTGGAGGTCTGATTTCTTTTAATATGTTTTAGAGCTCATTGAGACCTTTTCAACGATGTAAAGCACAAGTTTGTGGCATCTTCCTATCAAAAGTTATTGACCATTTGGTCTAAAAAAAAAATGGCTGCCAGTAAAAAGTGCTGACAGGGAAATCTGGAAAAATGGTAATAACTCAGGAACGCAAGGTGCTATCGAGATGGGGTCAACTGTTCCTATATCGGCTTAACGGGCCCCTTAACATATGTGAGAACCGGACCTCTCGTCGGTTCCCTTCCGGGCCCCCAGGGGTCTGAGGTGTGGGCCTTCAGAGATGAACTTGCATAACTTCCCAGTAGATGGTGCTAGAGGTCTGATTTTTTGATATGTTATAGAGTTTATTGAGACCTTTCCAAAGGTGTAAAGCACAAGTCTGTGGCACATACACAAGCTGAGATACACCTCATCAGTGGAATTTCACATTTTCTTCTCTTGCCTAATTCGCCACTAGAAGGCGCTGGAGGTCTGATTTCTTTTAATATGTTTTAGAGCTCATTGAGACCTTTTCAACGATGTAAAGCACAAGTTTGTGGCATCTTCCTATCAAAAGTTATTGACCATTTGGTCTAAAAAAAAATGGCTGCCAGTAAAAAGTGCTGATAGGGAAATCTGGAAAAATGGTAATAACTCAGGAACGCAAGGTGCTATCGAGATGGGGTCAACTGTTCCTATATCGGCTTAACGGGCCCCTTAACATATGTGAGAACCGGACCTCTCGTCGGTTCCCTTCCGGGCCCCCGGGGTCTGAGGTGTGGGCCTTCAGAGATAAACTTGCATAACTTCCCAGTAGATGGTGCTAGAGGTCTGATTTTTTGATATGTTATAGAGTTTATTGAGACCTTTCCAAAGGTGTAAAGCACAAGTCTGTGGCCCATACACAAGCAGAGATACACCTCATCAGTGGAATTTCACATTTCTTCTCTTGCCTAATTCGCCACTAGAAGGCGCTGGAGGTCTGATTTCTTTTAATATGTTTTAGAGATCATTGAGACCTTTTCAACGATGTAAAGCACAAGTTTGTGGCATCTTCCTATCAAAAGTTATTGACCATTTGGTCTAAAAAAAAATGGCTGCCAGTAAAAAGTGCTGACAGGGAAATCTGGAAAAATGGTAATAACTCAGGAACGCAAGGTGCTATCGAGATGGGGTCAACTGTTCCTATATCGGCTTAACGGGCCCCTTAACATATGTGAGAACCGGACCTCTCGTCGGTTCCCTTCCGGGCCCCCAGGGGTCTGAGGTGTGGGCCTTCAGAGATAAACTTGCATAACTTCCCAGTAGATGGTGCTAGAGGTCTGATTTTTTGATATGTTATAGAGTTTATTGAGACCTTTCCAAAGGTGTAAAGCACAAGTCTGTGGCCCATACACAAGCTGAGATACACCTCATCAGTGGAATTTCACATTTTCTTCTCTTGCCTAATTCGCCACTAGAAGGCGCTGGAGGTCTGATTTCTTTTAATATGTTTTAGAGCTCATTGAGACCTTTTCAACGATGTAAAGCACAAGTTTGTGGCATCTTCCTATCAAAAGTTATTGACCATTTGGTCTAAAAAAAAATGGCTGCCAGTAAAAAGTGCTGATAGGGAAATCTGGAAAAATGGTAATAACTCAGGAACGCAAAGTGTTATCGAGATGGGGTCAACTGTTCCTATATCGGCTTAACGGGCCCCTTAACATATGTGAGAACCGGACCTCTCGTCGGTTCCCTTCCGGGCCCCCAGGGGTCTGAGGTGTGGGCCTTCAGAGATGAACTTGCATAACTTCCCAGTAGATGGTGCTAGAGGTCTGATTTTTTGATATGTTATAGAGTTTATTGAGACCTTTCCAAAGGTGTAAAGCACAAGTCTGTGGCACATACACAAGCTGAGATACACCTCATCAGTGGAATTTCACATTTTCTTCTCTTGCCTAATTCGCCACTAGAAGGCGCTGGAGGTCTGATTTCTTTTAATATGTTTTAGAGCTCATTGAGACCTTTTCAAACGATGTAAAGCACAAGTTTGTGGCATCTTCCTATCAAAAGTTATTGACCATTTGGTCTAAAAAAAAATGGCTGCCAGTAAAAAGTGCTGACAGGGAAATCTGGAAAAATGGTAATAACTCAGGAACGCAACACAGCAAAAAGTGGAGTGTTGATTCAACTCCCACAGAGTCAATTTAACACTTTTTCAGGGTTTATATAGCTCCACACTCTACAGAGTTAAATTAACACTTTCAAAATAGTTAAATATCTAACACTGTGTCAGAGTTACTTTTTAACTCAATAAACTGGGTTAAATTAACACTAATCGAGTTATTATTAACACTGATTCAGAGTTACTTTTTAACTCAATAAACTGGGTTAAATTAACAATAATCGAGTTATTATTAACACTGATTCAGAGTTACTTTTTAACTCAATAAACTGGGTTAAATTAACACTAATCGAGTTATTATTAACACTGATTCAGAGTTACTTTTTAACTCAATAAACTGGGTTAAATCAACACTAATCGAGTTATTATTAACACTGATTCAGAGTTACTTTTTAACTCAATAAACTGGGTTAAATTAACACTAATCGAGTTATTAATACTGATTTAGAGTTACTTTTTAACTCAATAAACTGGGTTAATTTAACAGTGATTTATCATTAACACTGATTCAGAGTTCCTTTGTAACCTGGTTTAGTGAGTTACATTAACAAAACATACAAAGTTCTTACTTCTAATTATGAAATAATTTAATATAACTAGTAGTAAAATTAAAATGATTGACAATGACATAATTCCAAGAAAAATGATGCATTTGCAAAAATATTTATTTTATAGCTCTTCTCCCATTATACAATTAAAAGATTGTGAATGAAGGTATGACATATAAACTTTCATTTGTAGCTCCATATGAGCTTTGAATATCAAAAGGTTGGTGACATTTCAGTTCCATTGTTTTTATGACATGCTGTTTTTCTGTTCGTTTCACTTTGAACGCATGGTGATGGTCATCAAAGTTCACTGTAAAAAGCTCCAGTGTCAGTAAAAAAATGTCATTTTCAAGCAAAAGTACATCAAGTATTTCACCAAAGACTGGCATCTCTTCCTCCATTGAATTGCAAACAACAAGCCCAGCTCTGTACTCAACGCCATCAACTTTCACCCAACTTGTTTCGAACACCTCTTTTGACATCATTTGAAGCATTTCACTGTTGACCACATATCTTGGAGAAAATGATTTGATGGGCCCATATTCCTTTTTTTTAAAGGAAAAGTTTTCCCAATGGAAAGCAATGGCCATCTGATGCCTTTTTGCAAGTGATTTGGTTATGTTTTTGAAATTTTTAAAATAATTTTTAAACAATTTGTGCTTCGCCTCAAACCTCATAGACCAGACAAACAATAAGGGGCCAATTTTCCGAATAGAAGATGGATAGTGAATCATAAAATGATGCTTGGGAATCAAGTTTCTTTGAGGATACAAGTGCTTGAATAATTTGTGGTGGTCAACAATGAGATTTTTCAAATACACAGTCATACCCAAAGTGAGAGAAGGAGAAAGCACAATGTCCATTATTTGGAGTAAGAGTAGTAGTAATTCCCAGTGTCCGTTTCCCACTGGAATAATGTCACCAAACAAAAGAGGGATGTTTTTCACGAGACACAATGTCTGGATGGAGTTCAAGCCAATGCCATTGCCAGCACTATCCAAAATGATTTTTGTGGGGCGGTTTTTTCTGTCTAAAAAACCATAGTCAAATCCATAAATTCGGGAAAGCAAGTCCTGTTCTGATATAAAGTTTTTATGAGATATTGAAATACAGTTTGGTCTCATACTGGGCAACACCTTCAAGAAGGTCATGCATTATATCAAATGAATAGTTATTGCAAACATGGAAATACTGTAACGAATTTAGTGCTGAATTTCTTTTCAAGCCATACAAAGACCTTAACTGAGTGTTTTCCTTGAGAGACTGGCAATGGATGTCAAACATATCTTTTCCACGAATAATCACTTTAGGGTTATCCTCAGTATACACCGTTTGACAGTCATCTTTCTCAATCAAACAAATGCGACAGAAATGATGGCTATTGAAGGATTCGTTAAAACCGAGAATTGAGTGCATTCCAAGATTATCTCCAGTGATCTGAGAGATTGTACCAAATACTGGCTCATCAGAAAATGGAAGAATAAGCCCTTGGCTTTCGAGTTGTTTCACGTCATTTATTAATGGGTCCAATATATTATCAAAGCCATACTTATGCAGATCTACTGTGTGGAAAAGTGAAACTAAATGGATGTTCATCAAAATAGAGTTAAATTTTGGAGGAAGATTTCTTACAATGAAATAAATGCAACCAATTTTGTGGATTCCACGTTTTGAGCCAAGGGGATTTGCCGTTTCAAAATCATCGTAGTATAGCTGAATTTGTAATGCATGTCTTTGGGCTGAAAACAGGGGGTGAGTTTTAAAGTAACTTCCATCACAAAAGTCATGGTAAGTATCAGGGTCGGACGTACACTCTTTCTTCAGAAAATCACAAATCTCTGGATTTCTACACATGAACTTTAAAGATTCCATAATAGGTACATATATGAAAGTATCCTTTACAGACACTTGATCATAAGTGCCCGATTTTTGATTACGCCTGGTGTCATATCTCACTCCGAGTGTTATTTCTCTCGGCTCTACAACTCCCCATTTCTGGCTGAAGTATTTATTTCGTTTCCATTCTGTATTCAGATGAGTGAAAGGGTTTTCCATTTTTTCAAAACATTCATTTATGACAGATTTGTCGGGGTCAGTTGAGGGTAAAGCAGAAAAAATGGCTTCCTTTGCTTCTGAGCGAAGCTCACTTGTTAAATCCTCCAAATCTCCTACAAGTGAAGATACCAAACTGTTAGATATGCCACTACCTTGCAGTTTTGCCACAATCATGCCACACATTTCTTTGGATAAATGCCCGGTAGGTCCTGAAAACACGGCTTTCTGGAACATGTGAAGAACTAGACACCTGAAGAACATTGGATGAACTTTGAGAAAGATTTGGGGAATCAATTTGGTCATCCAAACCATGTGAAACTTGGTCACCAATGAACGAGCAACAACTGAATTTTGAGCAAATACTTGAATATTACTGTGCACAATATTGAGGTGCTTCCTAAAGCCTGCATAAGTTTGAAACTGAAGTCTGCAGTTTGGCTGACAGCAAAGCAACTTATACTTAGGCCCAGGATAATAACAATGTTCAACTCTTAAATGGGAAATCAACTGCTGACTGCTGGAATAAACTTCCTTACACAAAAAACACATCAACATTGTCCTCGCAAAACCTCAAGAGACTGCCTTGCCTTTAACTAAGGGTTGTGAGAAGTACTTCCTGGTTTAGAAGTTTGGCTCTCATGTCTCGAACTCTTGGCGACTCCTTCATTTTTCCCATATCAATATTATAAACTGTTGTCTGGAGAAAGGTGTAGAAATGTACAAGTGCCCTATCATAAGACACATTGAATACAAAATGAGCTTTAAATAGCTCATCAAATGCCCAATGAAACGGTTTGCCTGGCAAGGGATGAGATGTTTGTCCATGGAGATGTAGAAGCTGTCGATGTTCCTCTTCTGGCGACCAACGGCTAGGAGGTATGGCTGCTGGCACTGCTGATTCCGAAGATGCTCCTCCAAACTGCAGCAAGACTAAGGGTTTTACACAAGGACAGGGGACATTTGACACAAGTTAAATCAGAGAAAACAGCATGACAGAAGTGAACACAACACCCTCTGTAACTTGTCTAATTTGTTTCATCCACCTCTTGACCACCTTTAAACATGATAAAAATGAATAAATATTAAATTACCTTGTGAAAGACGACAAGTTTTTTGACTGCATCAGAGGCGCTTATTTTTGGAGATTTCGGTCCCCCAGGTGGTGGCGGAAGGAGATATAACAGCAACAAAAGGGAGGCCATCTCTTTGTCATAAGCTATAGACAAAGAACAGACAGAATGAATTGACGGAAAATACTTTGAAATGCATTAATTTGATATTTTTAATTAAAACGAGATTAGAATAAAGAGCATTTTCCTGTTGAAAGTTTGTGAATTCTGGAGGCTGAACAGAATGGTTTGCAAAGGGTTAAAAGCAGTTACAATGTTGAAAAGATTGAAAATCCTGAATTTTTTAAGTTGATGTGTGCTGCAATAAATTGTAAATTGACAGTTAAAGGATGTTAGTGAAGCAAGAGCTGAGAGAATATAGCCCCCAATATATCTGATTTAAAAACATCAATCCTCATATGTTTAAATGGTGAATATAATGCTTTAAATTTTATGATCAACTAGTGACCAACCATAAGCCTTCACTTAGTAGTAGGCAGTAAACATCTTCTTTTGAGTCATTCACGTTTATTTCTTAGAGAAGAAATAAACAATCTACATTGAAGAAATTTAGTTACAAAAAAATGTAATAAAATCAAATAATTCTTATTTAATAGAGTTTTGGAATGTAACTGCTTGTAACAAATTCTAAAGAGCAAAACTCACTTGTTGCCTCATCACTTCCTGGTTGACTCTCTGCTGACTGAACCAATTCACGCAGCTCCGGTGTTGAGGTGAGCTGCTTGGCCTCTTGATGACGTTAGATCTGAAGATCGGATCCCATTTCTGAAGCAGTCTGGTGGATACCTCATCATCAAACAGAAGAGTGAAGTCTTGATTCACCTGTGAGAAAGAAAATATATTACTACCACCTTCAGAACCAAATTTCAAGTCCTTCTCAACATAGACCACTGCATACTTACTAATCCTTTTGTATCCATGAATCTTGGGAAGATAGACAGGATATCAAGAATTTTGGCAGGGTCATTGATAAGTTTTCGACGATGTTGAAATGTCTCTCTCATCTTTTGGAGAATTAAAGAAGTGTCTGTTGCATGGTTGAGCAAAGAGATTGCCTCTTGGCAGGCATCTCCCTCAAGCTGCTTCTCACATCACTGGATCGTTTGCAAATTAGGGCCCCCTGAAGGAAAGAACACAACAGTTTAAAGAAAATAAGCCCTATCTGCTGATCAGATAGGTAAATAAAAACAAAATAACATTTCAGACCTACAGAGTTGTGGAAAAGGTGAGAACATAGGACCCTTAAACCCTTTTCATTCAATTCTATACTGGTTGACATAAAAAATGGTGACTATAGTCTAAAAGGCACTTAGCAAGTATGTTACCTCCTACTCCCCCTTGCGAAAAGCCAGTGGGGCTATTTGGAGCTACAGATCCTCGTCGACTCTTTCTTTTGACTGTCTTCAGACGCCAAGAAATGTAGCCTGTGCTGCTTGCAGCATCATAGAAGTGTTCCTAAAATGGAAATTAATTCACAATGTGTTGTCACTCATAAGTAATCTTAGAATTTGAACATCCCCTCAAACACAACCCAAAACATACAAATTAATGTAAAAAAAATAAAAGTAAAATATTAACTATACATACATAGCCTTTCTTGGAGTAAGGGTCTTTGAGGGACGGGAACACAGTCACTATCCCCAGAGCATATTCTTCTCTAACAGCTTTGGTGGGGATGTGCCTGAGAAGAAAGATTGAGGTGGAATTATTTATGTAATTTGCATTCTTTATGTAATGGTTAAACAGTTATTTTTCTTATCAAAGTCTTAATAAAGAGGACAAGATTACCCATGTTTATCAATCATGTGGGCCACTATTATATTGACCAGTTTTCTTCTGGTAGCATCTGTAAGAGTTTGTGTTGTGTGATATTCCTCGAGAACCTCTTTACCACCTGAACTGGTTTCAAGTAATGTTTCGATCAACGTAAGGAAAAAAAAAAGAAAGCCAAAAAAAATTGTGATTAACAGCAGAATAATAGATAGATACATTAAAGAAATCTGTGAGAAGTGAGGATTGTTGCAACCTTTTTAGCAGACGCTGCATTGATTATTCCTTCAACTCTGGATTTCTTCCTAGGGACCTCATCTAGAAGTATAGTTGATGCACTTGAACTGAAGCTAGATTCAGACCACTCAGATGGAGAGGACAAGGAGGAATCGGAAAACCCTAGAAGGAAAAGAAAAACAATTATTTTGCACTACAAAAGTGAATTACATCAATTCCACAATACACTTAACATAGGTTACACCATCTGGAATTGGATTGGGTCATACCATTGACTGCTACATTTCTTACCATCATTTGAGAAAGCTGTTAGAACCAGACTGCCTTGGCTGACAAGGTCACTGAAATGTCTTCATCAACTTCTGTTCCCGTTGTATCTTTGTACACTACTTTGCGTCAGGTGGCATGCAAAATCTCTCAATGACTAGAAAAAGATAAAACAGAGTTAGATAAAATCCCATACACAATATTCATTCAATTTTAGTCTATATGTAAAAACAAACCTTTTTCATGGAACTCCATGAAATCAAACTGTCCATCGACATCATTCACCTTCACATACTTCTGCTGTTGGCAGTAACGAACCTGGATCAGCATGCTGAGACCTACAAAAAACAAATTAAATTGACAGTAATAAGCACTTGATGTAAAAAACAAAACAAAATGAAGCAATTCAAGTTGAAATGATTAATAACACTTATAAACACACATCATGCAGGTTATACCCTGTAAAGACTGTCAAAGCTTTGACACACATGCAGTGGATTTTAAAATAATCCTGTCAAGCTTGGTCACTTAGTCTGTACATTTGCATGGCCCGATAGAGTGCATCTGCGATTTTGGACATGTGAATGGTAAAACGAATCAATGGTGCCCCCTTGAACATTTTATTTGCCCCAGATTTCTGTGATGAATCCTGATCAAATGTTACTCCGTTTTTTATCTTTTGTAATAAATTGTTTGGGTTTTTTTTAATTTTCTGCCTTTTCCAGTCAAAACAAAGTTATGTAAGAGTTTTGTACATAATTAAATGTGTAAATAAAATTATTGAACAAAAAAAAAAAAAAAAATATTATTTGCCCCAGACTAGCACTGATGACATAACTGTAAAAAACTTCTGCAAAATATTCAAAAACATTCTAAAACGTACAGTCGAATTTGTCGAACCAAATAATCCCAGCTACAGGTCAACTGACACCGCACCCTGTGGTCACAGTTTTTGTCAGGTCACAGATTCTGTCACAACACCGGCACAGTCAAGTCCACTGAGTCCGACCTCTGTGGTAGCGGTGGCGGGGTAGTCTCTGCATCTGGCCACTCTAAAGGCACGTTGACACCGGACGCGGCAGAACCCGTCGAAAGCGTCAGGTTTACATCCAATATACATAGTGGACGCTAGTGATGCGCGGGGTCGGGATTTTTTCAACCGGCGGGGCCCAGCATAAATGGCTAAAACCAACCCGCACCACCTGCCCCGAGCTTCTGCCTCTATTTACAGAACCCAACCCAACCAGCAAGAATAAAATCCACAGACATAATGGTCATACTAATCCGTTATATTTTAGCTAGTATGCATGGAAAGTGGAAACAGACTCCATATTGCAACAGCTGCATCATTAGCACATTTCACCGAACACTTCGGTGAACAGGTGCTTGCTTCACCAAGCAAGCGTAACAAAATAACTGTAAACTCCTGACCTTATCTTTGACCGCATTTCCTCCTCCATGTTGTTACGGTTAGTAAAGAAAAAAGGATATTCCACATGGTGCACACGCCTCACGATGTACTGCGCACGGTGCTAGCCAGCGCTGATGAGCTGCAGGTGTGATGCATTCATGGACAGTCGTAATGTTCTAAATTGGCCAATGGGAGCCCAAACACATAACTTCACGCACACACACAGTACCTTTTTAATTTACATGTTATTATACATGGACACATCACACGAAAAGGCGACTGTCCGTTCAAATTACCCGCCCCAACCCGAACCGAACCGACATTAATTGACAATATCTTCACCCGCTCCGGTGCAACCGCATGTTAATGTCCAACTCATAGCTAAAATATATTAGAAAGTAGATATTTCATTTTAAATGCTGCCTGTCATTTGACACTATTGATAATTTTGAATTAGTTAACTTACCTTCAGCGAAAAACTCCTCTCGACTTCAGCAGCAGCTCCAGCAGATGGAAAATGGCGCGCACAGCATCAATGCACGGGGTTTCAAGCCTGAAGTCCAGGGGCATTGCTGAAGCAAGGCACATTAACACTGTAGAGATGTAAGGAGGACATCGCTACAGTGTTGATTTGCTTGGACGTGACTAACTCTGTTAAACAACTCCAACACTGAACACCATTTGAATCAGAATGTGTTAAAATAACACCCTAAGAGTGGAAATCAACTCTGATTCATTTACGTCTGAAATATCAACACTCCAATTTTTGCTGTGAAGGTGCTATCGAGATGGGGTCAACTGTTCCTATATCGGCTTAACGGGCCCCTTAACATATGTGAGAACCGGACCTCTCGTCGGTTCCCTTCCGGGCCCCCAGGGGTCTGAGGTGTGGGCCTTCAGAGATAAACTTGCATAACTTCCCAGTAGATGGTGCTAGAGGTCTGATTTTTTGATATGTTATAGAGTTTATTGAGACCTTTCCAAAGGTGTAAAGCACAAGTCTGTGGCCCATACACAAGCTGAGATACACCTCATCAGTGGAATTTCAGATTTTCTTCTCTTGCCTAATTCGCCACTAGAAGGCGCTGGAGGTCTGATTTCTTTAAATATGTTTTAGAGCTCATTGAGACCTTTTCAACGATGTAAAGCACAAGTTTGTGGCATCTTCCTATCAAAAGTTATTGACCATTTGGTCTAAAAAAAAATGGCTGCCAGTAAAAAGTGCTGACAGGAAAATCTGGAAAAATGGTTATAACTCAGGAACGCAAGGTGCTATCGAGATGGGGTCAACTGTTCCTATATCGGCTTAACGGGCCCCTTAACATATGTGAGAACCGGACCTCTCGTCGGTTCCCTTCCGGGCCCCCAGGGGTCTGAGGTGTGGGCCTTCAGAGATGAACTTGAGTAACTTCCCAGTAGATGGTGCTAGAGGTCTGATTTTTTGATATGTTTTAGAGTTTATTGAGACCTTTCCAAAGGTGTAAAGCACAAGTCTGTGGCCCATACACAAGCTGAGATACACCTCATCAGTGGAATTTCAGATTTTCTTCTCTTGCCTAATTCGCCACTAGAAGGCGCTGGAGGTCTGATTTCTTTTAATATGTTTTAGAGCTCATTGAGACCTTTTCAACGATGTAAAGCACAAGTTTGTGGCATCTTCCTATCAAAAGTTATTGACCATTTGGTCTGAAAAAAATGGCTGCCAGTAAAAAGTGCTGACAGGGAAATCTGGAAAAATGGTTATAACTCAGGAACGCAAGGTGCTATCGAGATGGGGTCAACTGTTCCTATATCGGCTTAACGGGCCCCTTAACATATGTGAGAACCGGACCTCTCGTCGGTTCCCTTCCGGGCCCCCAGGGGTCTGAGGTGTGGGCCTTCAGAGATGAACTTGAGTAACTTCCCAGTAGATGGTGCTAGAGGTCTGATTTTTTGATATGTTTTAGAGTTTATTGAGACCTTTCCAAAGGTGTAAAGCACAAGTCTGTGGCACATAGACAAGCTGAGATACACCTCATCAGTAGAATTTCACATTTTCTTCTCTTGCCTAATTCGCCACTAGAAGGCGCTGGAGGTCTGATTTCTTTTAATATGTTTTAGAGCTCATTGAGACCTTTTCAACGATGTAAAGCACAAGTTTGTGGCATCTTCCTATCAAAAGTTATTGACCATTTGGTCTAAAAAAAAATGGCTGCCAGTAAAAAGTGCTGATAGGGAAATCTGGAAAAATGGTAATAACTCAGGAACGCAAGGTGCTATCGAGATGGGGTCAACTGTTCCTATATTGGCTTAACGGGCCCCTTAACATATGTGAGAACCGGACCTCTCGTCGGTTCCCTTCCGGGCCCCCAGGGGTCTGAGTTGTGGGCCTTCAGAGATAAACTTGCATAACTTCCCAGTAGATGGTGTTAGAGGTCTGATTTTTTGATATGTTATAGAGTTTATTGAGACCTTTCCAAAGGTGTAAAGCACAAGTCTATGGCACATAGACAAGCTGAGATACACCTCATCAGTAGAATTTCACATTTTCTTCTCTTGCCTAATTCGCCACTAGAAGGCGCTGGAGGTCTGATTTCTTTTAATATGTTTTAGAGATCATTGAGACCTTTTCAACGATGTAAAGCACAAGTTTGTGGCATCTTCCTATCAAAAGTTATTGACCATTTGGTCTAAAAAAAAATGGCTGCCAGTAAAAAGTGCTGATAGGGAAATCTGGAAAAATGGTAATAACTCAGGAACGCAAAGTGTTATCGAGATGGGGTCAACTGTTCCTATATCGGCTTAACGGGCCCCTTAACATATGTGAGAACCGGACCTCTCGTCAGTTCCCTTCCGGGCCCCCAGGGGTCTGAGGTGTGGGCCTTCAGAGATAAACTTGAATAACTTCCCAGTAGATGGTGTTAGAGGTCTGATTTTTTGATATGTTATAGAGTTTATTGAGACCTTTCCAAAGGTGTAAAGCACAAGTCTGTGGCCCATACACAGGCTGAGATACACCTCATCAGTGGAATTTCACATTTTCTTCTCTTGCCTAATTCGCCACTAGAAGGCGCTGGAGGTCTGATTTTATGATATGTTTTAGAGCTCATTGAGACCTTTTTAACGATGTAAAGCACAAGTTTGTGGCATCTTCCTATCAAAAGTTATTGACCATTTGGTCTAAAAAAAAATGGCTGCCAGTAAAAAGTGCTGACAGGGAAATCTGGAAAAATGGTAATAACTCAGGAACGCAAAGTGTTATCGAGATGGGGTCAACTGTTCCTATATCGGCTTAACGGGCCCCTTAACATATGTGAGAACCGGACCTCTCGTCGGTTCCCTTCCGGGCCCCCAGGGGTCTGAGGTGTGGGCCTTCAGAGATAAACTTGCATACATACATTGCAACGATGTAAATGTAAACCTAACTAATTTGACTCTAATCCTAAACCTAACCATATCCTAACCTTAACTAATTTGATCCTAATCTTAAAACTAATTTAATGACATTATTAAAAAAATAAAAAACAATAATGAAAAATTAAAAACCTTTTAAAAAAACAATAATTAAAAAAATATAAAAAGTGTAATATAGTTATACTTACCTTAAATATCCCCCCCCCCCCCTTTTCATTTTTTTTATATATTTGTGTACACGGTATACTTACCCTGGGTTAGATTGACAGCCTGAGGCCAAAACAAAATGTGTCCACTTGACACTTTGCCCTCTGTCTCTCTCTCCTGATTGGCTGCCGGTTTTGGAGGGAGGCCAGCTGCACCTGTTATGAGCTGAGAGGTTCCCACAGAGCTCACTCTGCCTCAGACCAAGCGACATCTGCAGTTGTAGACCTGCAAAACATAGAGAAATCACTGTTTATCCATCTTTTTTGTTAAAATTGTGTATCTTAAGCCTGATGAAGACCTTATTATAGGTTGAAACGTTGCAGCAACCAGATACACATTTGTTTTAATAAGATTTTTTGTTTTTTTTGTTGTTTTTCTTGTCTGTTTGTCTTTTTCTTTTTTTGTCCTTTTGTCCTTTTCTGTGGGGTTTTTGTTTTGTTAGTTTGTTTTAAAAAAAATCTAAAAAAAACCAAAAAAAATTATAAAAAAATTAAAAAAAACAAAAAAATTGTTAGAAAAATTTTAGAAAAAAAATGGATGAATGGATGGTAGTCCATTATGGGAAGAGGGCCAGACCTCTCCACCAACACGGCTGGGACAGGGGACCTGGGGGTCGAGTGTACGACCGGGGGATGGACCGTGCACCGCCCAATCCTCACAGAGGAGGGGCACACTTCCCCCACCCTAACCCTAACCCTAGCCTGAAGTGTTTATGGTGCGTGTTTTTGATGTCTCAGATGCTGACTCTGCTTACTGATGACACCTCCATATGTTTTTGTTGCTATGCTGTGCTGATATTTTTACCATGTGTGTTTTTGCTACTAGTGATATATATATATATATATATATATATATATATTCCATATTCATTGCCGTGATTGCCAATGATTTTAGTAGCTAAGGATATTTGATTTTATTGTGCATATGACCTTGTCTCACATAATATTCATTATGTGTTTATGGGGTTCTTTGCCTTTTCCTCCTTTCTTCCTGCTCCAACCTTGCGGATTCCTGTGTCCCCTGAAAAACAATGCATATAGCCATAGTGTTAAGACGGTGTCAGTATCGTTTGTCCTACGGACCACGAGAGGTTGAGCTACAATTACACTATTTTTTTATTAAAGTTTTATGTGTTTTGGGCTGTGCTTTGCTAAGGTTAAACATTTTCACTAACTAATTTTGCTTCTTTTTTTATGTGTTGGACTTTGTCCAAAAAGGGTGGATTGTCAGGGCAAAATTGTTAGTTATGTTTATTAACATATTTACTCATAGACCTTATTCTTTTTAAGGCTTTAAGTTGAGACTTTTCATTTCTGCTGTCTCATGTTTTCTGCTCTCTTCTCGAGTTCAGCTTCCCAAAACACATCTTATCCCTCAGACACAGAGGCATCACACACTCACATAGTCACACATACACACCCAATACACATCCATTCATACACGCACACACCTCCAACACTCACGACAATCAGGAGATACCAGAGAACTGGTTGTTTTGACCAAAAGAAGAAACTGTCTATTTTCACCCTCTTCTTCCACCTCCACCTCTCTGTCCTCTTTATCTCCTGGGGGGAGGAGGGAGGGGGACTGAGGGGGAATATATGTGATGAGTTAGAACTGTGGGCCACTCGATCATCGGACGTCCGCCCGGGGCGGTCACTAATTTTGTCCATCTTTGTACTCCTTTTTTATTTAGTTTTATAATAAACCTTTTTTATAAAATCATCAATGCCTCATCTGGACTCCATCATTCAACCAGAGCAATAAATCGTGTCTCCAAATGAGGTCAACCGCAAATTTGCCGTAAGAACACATTGTAAACATTGTTTTTTTTACATTTAAACTTTTATTAAACATCAATTTCAGATGCACTCCTGGCAAACAAACATATTCATATTAATAATTCATATTTTTGAATATTAATTCTCATTTGTTCCTCTACAAAATGCATCTTGTAACTGTAGAGGATGATGACATCATTTGTCACACATACATAGCAGAGAACAGAGAGTGACAGTGAGGAGGTCATAAACTGATAAATATTTTCACCCTCATGGACCACATGGTCAGAATGCTCTGCCAGATGTGCTCCAGTGTTTAAGTTGTGTCGTTACTACAGTTCTTCAATCACTTTCTAGCATAGATGGCCACAGACAGAGCGATGCCGCCAATGGCTACTGCAGTGGCACCAAGCAGCCACTTCCAGCTCAAACCCCATGCTGACTTGGCCTGATGTTTGTGGGTGCTGGACGGGTCCTCCAACATCTTCTCATCCATGGCCTGATGTTTGTGGGTGCTGGACGGGTCTTCCAACATCTTCTCATCCATGGCCTGCTTATTGCTTCATGCTCACAGTGCTTTTTCATCATCGTGGAGAGCTCATCATGGACCGTTTTGTTGCGTGGCTCCAGCTCCAGGGCCTTCCGTAGTGTTTGAATGGCCTCTGAGTATTCATCCTGCAAGGCCAGAACCTTGCCCATGTGAAAAAGTGCTTTCACATTTTTGGGCTGATACATCAGCACTGCGCTGCAGCACGTTAGCGCTTCATCATAGTGTTCTAGTTTCAGCATAGAAGCAGCCATGTTGTTCAAACATTTCACTTTCATTTCCATCAGTTTGTTCTCCTCTTCAGAACTAATATCATCTATAGAAATGGACTCTGTTATTTCCATGGCAGTGCTATATTTGAGGATGGCGTAGTTGTAGGCTCTGCACCGATAAAGGACATTGTCTTGCTCCTTCTTGCAGGTGGCCAGAGCAATCTTCTCAGTGGGGGACAGCAGCTTCAGGTCTGGAGCATCAGTAGCTTCACTTCAAGTGACAGATCAGCCTTTGAAGGAATCTCAGGGTAAAGATTTCCACGGAAACCATTTGCATATCTTCCATCTGTCTTGATGACCGCCTTCTCTCCCATTCCCATGAGTCGCACCGCCCAATCCAGTGCCGGGATCACTTCTCTGTGTCCCAAAGTGAACCAGAACTCCGACAGCTCCTCGACCAGCGTCCCATCCAACAGACGTGTTATTATATGACTCTTCACAATCTGTCCAAGATGTGGCCTACTGTCTCTTCCTCCTCCAGGCTGCAGCACCTTTTTCATTAGCAGACCATTTCCCATGATATCTAACCACTCATCAGCAGGGGGTTGAGGGGTAGTTTCTCTCCTCATGGACTGATCCATGTCAATCTTATTCCCACTCTTCATGACTGGTGCACTGTCACTGCATCGGTAGACAACCTGACCCTAACCCTAACCCTCTTCCTAACCCTAACCCCCCTTTTTCCCCCCCCACACCTAACCCTAACCCCTTAACCCCCCCAAACCCTTACCCCAACTTCCCCTCCCTAAACCTAACCCGTCCCTTTCCCAACCCCAAACCCTCCTTCCCACACCTAACCCTAATCCCACCATATTTATTTAACTTTCTTTTATCAAATTCCTAACCCTAACCCTACCCCCCTTCCTAACCCTAACCCCTACACCCCCCCCCCGCACACCTAACCCCTTAACCCCCCCTTTTTCTAACCCTAACTTTCCCTCCCTATACCTAACCTTAACCAAACCCAACCCCCCCCCCCCCCCCCCCCTAAACCCTTCCCCCAACTTCCCCTCCCTAAACCAAACCCGTCCCTTTCCCAACCCCAAACCCTCCTTTCCACACCTAACCCTAACCCCTTACCCCACCATATTTATTTAACTTTCTTTTATCAAACTCCTAGGGTTAGGGTTAGGGTCACCCAAAAACACCAACATCTCAATGACATCAATAATCTCCTCTTCAAAACAGAACCCACAGACCCGGTACATTGGACCAAAGACACTGCAGATAAAATCATAACATCATGGCTCGATCAATTAAACTTTTAGTCCAAGAAGGCATCAGCCCATTCACCCCCACCAACTCCAACGTTTTAAATTTATCCGATTACCCGTTAAATAGATCAGAATATGCAAAAGGCCTCACATTCATTCCCACTCCAAAACCTCCCACTATACTCGAACTCCGCAAAGACATCCACTTATATCACAATAAACTTAAAATTTCAGAACATTTCAATTTCACAAACAATAACAATAGGTTGCCCTTTGTAGCCCCCTCACTATGGGAACCCAACCCGGCTTCACTTTCCCAACCTCTGTTCGACCTAATCCAGCAGGACAACAATTTATTACGCGCACACCCCCTCCTCATAGGCAAAAACCATAACAATGTGTCTCTGGCCCAAAGGCAAACAATAAACAAACTCAGGAAAAATAACGAAATAATAATCAAACCTGCGGACAAGGGGGGACAAATTGTTATTCAGGACCGTTTTAATTATCTATTGGAAGCAAAAAGACAACTACAAAATAAGAAATATTACATACCATTACAAAAATCATTACAACCAGCCACTGCAGAAAAAATTAAGGACATAGTAAACACATTATACATTAACAAATACATTACAGCCAAACAAAAATATTATTTATATGGTCCTGACCCCCCGCGTCCCAGATGTTTTTACCTGCTCCCAAAAATTCACAAAGACCCGGACTCTTGGACGGTCCCACACAAAGTTCCCATGGGCCGTCCTATCGTTAGCGACTGCGGGTCAGAATCCTACCGTATAGCTGAGTTCATCGATCACTACATCAACCCACTTTCCAAAAAACACCCCAGTTACATCCAGGACACCTACGAATTTGTTAACAAAATAAAAAACATAACCATTCCACAACACGCCTTCTTTTTCACAATAGACATTGAATCATTATATACTAACATAGATACAGACCTTGGAATAGAAGCAATAAAAAACATCCTCCACCAACACCCAGACCCACACCGACCGGATACAGCCATTTTGGAACTTTTGAAACTCACGTTAACCAACAATGATTTCATTTTTAATGATGAATATTATTTACAAAAATGTGGTTGCGCAATGGGACGTAAATACTCACCAGCATACGCAGACATCTACATGGCGGACTGGGAGAGAACGGCCTTTTCTAAATGCACACAACACCCGTTCACATACATCAGATACTTGGATGATATTTTCGGAATCTGGACACACAACATAGAAACATTCATTAATTTTTGCAATATCCTCAATAATCACCACCCCAATATCAATATCAAATACAATAAACAGGACACAGAGATACATTTTTTAGATACAACCGTTTTTTTTCATAATAAATTTCAGGACAGCAAACAATTAGCAACAAAGGTTTATTTTAAAGAAACAGACAGACACACATTATTACATAAAACCAGTTATCATCCCAGACACACATACAGAGGAATCATCAAATCTCAACTCATACGTTTTCATAGGATCTGCACATACCCCAAGGACACACAGGAAGCCACACACATTATTTCACGCACTCAGACCCAGGGGCTACTCAAGGAGGTTTTTAAGGGAAATACGCACAGAGGTGGGGGGGCTGTTCTCTTCCCGGTCCGCCCCTGCACCACCTCAGACTCTGGCGACGCCCCTCTTTTGGTGCCTCTGGTGACCACCTTCCACAGGCAACTGCACGGGCTAATCGGGAGTCTCCATGGGAACTTCCGGTCACTACAGGAGAAGCACCAACAGGTCCAGGGATGCAGAAGGATCACAGCCTACAGGAGAAACAAAAACCTGCAGGATCTGTTGGTGCACTCACGCTTCCGCCAATCCAACCCCGCTGTCAGCAACGTCATCCATGACCAGCCCTACGTGTTAAACGAAGCAACTGACAGCGGGGGTCCCGTGGTTAAAACCTGGTCTCCCCAGGACAAAAATATCGTATACTTAATAAAATGCACACATTGCAGCAAAATGTATGTGGGGGAGACCAGGAACAGCCTCGGGACCAGGGTGGGCCAACACAAAAGTAGGGTGAGGACCGGAACTGGAGTTAGCCCCCTCCACATACACTTTATTACATTTGGCCTCGATAATTTCACTTACCGGGTCCTCCAGAGAAACCCCTACTGGTCCACTGGACAGAGACGGTATGCTGAGAGACAGTGGATCGGTAGGCTGGCCACGAGGATCCCGGGGGGGTTCAACCTTAGAGACACCCCGGTTCCGGTCCCTTTAAATAGCTGACCGGAAGTGGGAACCCGGGGAAGGTACGGTCCCATGCGCAGCGGCCTTTCTAAATCATATTTAAATTTTTTAACCTCTTAAAAACTTTAAATCATAAGCTTTATTATTTTTATATTTTATATTTTAATATATTATTGGCTCCCCCTCCTCCCCCCCTTTTTCAGATACTAACGTTTGTTAGAAATGTTTTTTTTTAAAAAAACCTTAAAAACAACGACAGCACTTATATTTTAATTATTTTATTTATTTATTTATTAGGAAAAAGAAAGTTGTTTTAATATATTTATAGGATAGAGGCGCTTCTCCCCGGGTTGGACAATTTTAAAATTTTGAAATGACTTCTTTGATGGAACAGGGTATTGCATGTGTCTTTTACTTTTGCTCTTTTAGTACAATTATTGTGTAAATATTTTTTACTATGTCTCATTCATGTTTTACAATTTTAAATGAAATTTTACCCGCTTCCACCACTGATACCCGCCCCGGGACCACTGCCTCTCCCTCCTATAGTTTTATGCAAAAAAAATTTTTTTTATAATATATTTGTATTTTAGTTCTGTTTTGGGGAGGAGTGGGTTTGGACCAATTTTAGATTATTTTAATGTATTTATGATATCGTTTTAGAATAAATATTTATTAGCTATTTCACTGTCACACATATATATATATATATGAATTTCTTATTAGTGTGTCTATTTATTATCTTTTTTTAAAAAAAACAAATATAAATAGGGAGGGATGGGTGCGGGGGATACCAGCCATACAGAAACAGGACTATGGGAGAGGAAATAAGGGAGGGGAACGATTTTCCTCCCCGATATGCTTTTACCATGAATTATGACTGTTTGTATATGGTGTGTTTTTTTTTATACAATTCCTCTCCCATAATCACCTCTGGATCCCCCTGACCCCCTTCTCCTCCCTAATTGTAAAACACTATTCCTTTCCCCAAAACCTAACCTAACCCTAACCTCTTCCTAACCCTAACCACCCCTCCCAAACCTTACCCTAACCCCTTACCTAACCCTAATCCTAACCCCTTACCTAACCCTAACCCCTTACCTATACCTAACCCTCACCCTAACCCCTTCCCTAACCCTAACCCCTTACCTAACCCTAATCCTAACCCCTTACCTAACCCTAAACCTAAAAAACCTCCCCCAGACCTAACCCTAAAACAAACCTTCCCCCCCCCCCCCCCCTCCTTCCTACCCTAACTTCCCCTTCCCATACCTAACCCTAACCCTTACCCTACCTTATCATTCCTACCTCACTATTTTAAATTTTTATTAAATTATTTATGAATTTTTTAAACATGTTTTTAGAGGTTTTCACTGTTGTATTAACCCCCTTTTTCGAACATCAGGTTGCTGCGCGGGGACCACGCCCCCTGGTTTTCCAAATTCCCATGGGGACCAACGCCTCTTTTTATGTCCCTTTTACGGGTGTCTGATCGTTTGAATTGTTTTACATTTTATCTTTTTCTTTTTCTTTTTTATGATTACTTTTTGATGATTAAAGAAAAACCCCACCTAAAGCCAATATTAAAATATTAAAATAACAAAATGGGATTTTTTTAATTGGGGGCCGAAAGGATATCCTGAGCCCGTGCTATTTTTAATAACCCTAACCTAACCCCCTTCCCCCCCCCACACCTAACCCTAACCCCCCCTTTTTCTAACCCTAACTTTCCCTCCCTATACCTAACCTTAACCAAACCCAACCCCCCCCCCACCTAACCCCACCATATTTATTTAACTTTCTTTTATCAAATAATTCATGAAATTTTTAGAAAGGTTTTAGAGTTTATCACTGTTTTATAAATTTTTACCCCCCCTTTTTTATGATAATGAGGTCGCTGCATTGGGACCACGCCCCCTGGTGCTCCTAATTCCCATGGGGACCCATGCCTCCCTTTATTTCCTTTTTTATGGGTGTCTGGTTGTTTTATTAATTTACTTATTTTATTTATTTTTTTAAAATGATAAAGGGGATATCTCACCTGGGGGTGAAAGGATGTCCTGTGCCAGTGCTATTTTTAAAGAACCTTAACCCTAACCTAACCCTTAAAAAACAATTCCGTAACCCCAACCCTTCCTTCCTAGTCCTACCCTAAACCCCCTTCCCTAACCTCAAAAAAACCCCCCTTCCCTAAACCTAACCTCTCCTTCCCAACCCCAACCCCCCTCCCCCCCCCCTTTTTTTCCTAACCCTAAACCCTTCCTTCCAAATCCTAACCCAAAACCCTCCCTCCTTCCCATACCTAACTTTACCTCTTACCCTGACCCTAATTATCCTCCACCCCCTTCTAAACATAATCTAAAAATTTCTTTTTCTTTAATTATTTTATGAATCATTTATTTTTTTTTTTTTTTATTTTTTTTTTTTTTGGCGGGGGGCCCTCCCCGGCGTGCGGCGGGGGTCGCCCCCTGGAGCACCGGGGGATGGGGTTGGTGCCTGGCTGCGCCCGGGGGTGGGGGGTGCCGCCGTGCTCCGCGGGGCCGTCGCGGTCTGGGGGGTGCCGTGGGGGGGGTCTCCGGCCTTGCTGCTCCGGGGCCCGCAGTGCCGCTTGCCCGTCTGCACCATCTACCCTCTCGCGTGGCCCGCCAGGCGGACGGGCCCGGCTCACACCAGACAGGCCTCCTACATGTACACCTCACTCCCAGCTGGTCTGGCTCATTCACAGAATGCACCACACACCCATACCCAACCCTTGGGGGGCTGGATGGTGGGACTGGGGGTGGAGGGGGCCGCCACCTGTGTCACTATGTAGTGGCGTGGGGGCGGCACTCCCACCTCTAGTTACCATACTAATCCCTCCAATTTTAATCGCACCTCAACATGCCACCCCCCGGAGGGTGTACTCACCTACACCCTCCGGCCTATTACACCACATACACATATATCCACAGAGGCAGGATGGGGAGCACCGCTCCCCTCCTTCCCCCTTTTTTTAATTACACCCCATACATTCACTAAACACACACATTCACACAGGGGATAGGGAAGTGCCTCTCCATTGGGGAATGGAGAGGCACCATAACAGGGTGGTGGGTTGGTTCACATATTTGGGCCTCTCCGGTGGGGGCCTGGCTCCTCTGTTGGTGGCCGGGCCACTGCTTAGAGTAAAAATACATCAAGATGGTGCGGTCGGGCGTGGCGGTGGGTCTCGGGGGGGCTTTGCTGGGGTCTCTCCTCGCGGGGTCTTTCCGGGCGGTGTCGGCCTGGTGGGGCGCGGGGGTGCTTCCTCCCCTTGGGTGTGGCTGGGTGCTTGTTTCGTCTCCTGGTGGCCTTGGGGGCGGGCCCCGCGGTGTGCGGACCCGGGGCGGCCTGCCTCGCCGGTTTGGGGGGTGGGTGTGCTGGGGGTGTGCTGGTGTCCTCGCCGGGGTTGGGGCGGGGTTGCTTGGCGCCTCGGGGTGATGCTGTTTACTGGGGGACGGCGCTAGCTGTTCCGGTGGTGGAGGTTGCTGTCGGCCGCCTGGTGGGTCTGTCCTGCCGTTTGCGGACTGGTGGGTGGGTCCGGGGCATCTTTAGCTGGGGGCTGCTGTCCCGCACTTGATGTGTGCCATTGGGGTGCCTCCGTCCCCGCGGTGGGGGTCGCCGGTTGCTCACGGGCCGGTGGGGGGCGCTGCTCCGTGGCTGGCGCTGTCCAGGGGGCGGCGGGCCCTGGGCTGCTGGCCTTGGGCTGTCCGGGGCTGTGCGGTCCTGCTGGGCCGTGGCTGGGTCCTGGGCGGGGGTGGGGGGTGCGTCCCGGGGGGCTTGCCCCTTGGGGGGTCCTGGTCCCGGGGGGTTTTCCTGGGGCCCGGGGTGCTTGGCCTTCTGGCCGGGCCGGTCCTGGCGGGGGTCTTTCGGGGCGGGTGGCGCGTGCCGCGCCCTTGCGTACCTACTGGTACGGCCCCTTGGGCAGTGCCCCGTGAGGTAGGGTGTCGGGGGCCGGAATAGGGGGCCACATCCCGGCGGGGCGGTCTGGCTTGGCCCTTGGGGGGGCCCTGGCTTTAAAAAAAAAAAAAAAAAAACTGAAGCTCGTGGCGCGGGCGGCATCAGCAAAGGGTGATCTGGGGCGCCATGGGGGGCTAGGTTGGGGTGCCTGGGGGCCGGCGGGGGGACTCCCGGCGGCCCCCTGGTGCCTTATGCGGCTTGGGGTGTGGTCGTCCTCCCTGGGCGGGCTGCTCCTGGTGCTGCATCTGTTCCGTGTCCTTCCGGCCTGGGGTCGGGCCCCTGCTGGCTCTGGGCTTGCCGGCGGGTGCCCGCTGGCTGCCTGTTCGGCGCGGCTCTGGTCGTCTGCTGGGCGTGGGCTTCGGCTCCTCCGCTGGGGCCTCGGGCAGGGAGTTCTCTGGGCCCTCCCCTCGGGGGGTTGGGCGCGGGGTTGGGGGGGTGGGGGGGCCGATGGGCCGATGGGGTGGGGGGTCTGGGGGTTGGGGGTGGGATCGGTGGCGTGGTGCGCTGGGTCCTTGGCTCCTTGGGGCTCTCTCGGGTGTGTATGGGGGGGGCGATGGCTGCCTCTCGGCTTGGGATCTTGGGGGCGTTCGGGGGGCTGCTTGGCCGTGGGGTGGTCGCCGGGGGCCCTTAGGCTGCCTGCTCTTGCTGCTGGCCTGACTGCTTCTTCGGGCCCGGGGGCGACTCTTGGGTTTTGCAGTGGCGGTTCTTGGAAATACATTTGTCATGGATGCACTGGCCTTGGGCTGTGGGATAACACTCATACTGGGCTCAACCTTAGACACGTTGTTCCCAAATACCTGTTTTATGGAATTTCCACTCACCTCTTCCTCTGTTCACAGCCACCACCATTATTCCTAAACCGCACACTGGTCACCAAACTGGCTTGACAACACAACAATAAGCACAATATACACAACCACAATTTCACATCGCATCACTTAAAACCTAACAACTATTCCCCACCCATTCTATATCCTATCTTGTATCCCTCTTCCCTGTTAACTTCCCCACCCCCCTCCAACCCCTCACCTTGGTGTAACACTGCCCTCTCTCTTTTACATCCTCCCTTTAATAAAGTATTTCTTACCCTTCCCTAGGGAGGGCTGGTGACGGTCACAATTATGCAATGAAATAAATAAATTTATTTAATTGCAATAATAAAATATGCATTGCTGTTAAAAGATTGCACTTCTTGTAGTGTTAACCTTCGACAGCATGTGCAGACAAGGTAAAAAAAAAAAAAAAAAAAAAAAAATGAATCATTTATTTAAACTTTGAGGTTCCTATTGTTGTGTGTTTACATTTTCTTGTTTTATGATGAGTAGGTCACTGCGTTTGGATCGTCTCCTCCCTTGGCTCCCAACTCCCATGGAGATCCTTGCCCCTACTTATATTCTTTTATGGGTGTCTGAATGTTTTAATCATTTTTTGTCTTTTATTTATTTATTTATTTTATTATTTTATTTACTTTATTTCTTTAATTTCTTAGGATCAAAAAAAGAAAAATAACCCCCCTTTTTGTAACTATATACAAAACGAAAAACGGGATGTTTTTAGTTGGGGGTTAGTTAGGATGTCCTGAGCCCGTGCTACCTTTTAACACCCCAACCTAAGCCCTAAGCCCCCTTAAGTATTATAAAATTATTTCTGAACTTTTTAACCAGTTTATAAGTTATCACTGTGTATGATTTTTAACCTTTTATTTATTTATTAGACAGTCAGGTTGCTGCGCTGGGACCACGCCCCTTCGTGCTTTTAACTCCCATGGGGACCTAGGCCTCCCTTTATGTCCTTTTTATGGGTGTCTGAATGTTTTATTTTATTCATTTACCCTTTTTTATTTTCTTATTTTTAACTTCTTAGGAACAGAAAAAGAAAAAATAAACCCCTCCTCCCTTCTTTTAACTATACACAGAACGAAAAACGGGATGTTTTTAGTTGGGGGTTAGTTAGGATGTCCTGAGCCCGTGCTACTTTTTAACACCCTAACCTAACCCTGCCTGAGCCAGGCCTTCTACCCTCACATATTTTAGCACAAACAATATCCTCGTAAGATGCATGAACACCTTTTAAACATTACATGAATAGAGAATGGGACTTGATATGAGTTGAACATTGATTTTCTGATGTTCTAAAATTTGGTTTAAACAAATTTTTATTTTTTTTTATTATTTTATTTTATTTTTATTTTCTTATATTTTATTTTTTTTGAAAAGGTTTTTTTAACAAAACATTTGTTGTTTTCTTAAAGAAATTTTTTTAAAAGTTTTTTTTTGATTTTTAATGGTTTTACCTTGGTGTGGCTCCTGACATCCACAAGGGGGAGCCCTTGCACGGTGGAGGGTACCATCTCTCAACTTACCTTTAGGAGAGGAGTCACGTGACCAACACCCCTCCTATCAAATGGACTATTTAAAGATAGCCTACACCAGGTAAAACACACATTTGCCCCTGAGGAAGCCGGATAGGCGAAACGTTGGGCCATCATCATCTATCTTTTTTTAATTTTTTACCCTGGAGGATTATAACATTGGACCTTGCGGGTGAGTTTTTTAACCTTTTGTGTGTTTGTTCCCTGGACCTGGGAGGAAAAGTCTGCCTTCCAAAAAAAAGGATCTACCTGGAGCACATGCTTGACAAATGTTTGGCTGGGATCTACAGAAATGGACGCCATAACCCAGCCAGAAAACCTGCCCTAGCAGCTCCAAGGACCTTCAGGTTGGTGCACACCCGGGTCCCACCTAGGGACAAACACCAAAAACTTTTTTACCTGCAAAAAAAAACCAAGGTCATTTGTTTTACTTCCTCTAATTTTATAATTTTTACTTTTTTTATTTCTTTTTACCTTTTACCTTTGTTTTATATTTCAGACACCCGCTTAACATGAGTATTCCTTTTAAAAAACATGTTCGCAGTTCTCTCTCCACCGGAGGCACCGGGGGGCACTCACCACCCGCCAGCCGTACCCGCAGTCGCTACGGGAGTCCGGGACAGCCTTTGGGTACAGAGACACATTAAACTTTATTTCAAATCCATACAAATCATCCACCATTCAGACATCATTTCCAATGCTAAAATAAATAAAACCATTCCCCCAGGCATGTATAGGAAAGCCACCAAACTCACACTTTATCAAACCTGCTTCCCCTAGTGAGGAGGTGCTACAAAGGGTTAAAGTAAACACAGATCTCTGGCTTGAAAACAATTTGGATATTTTACTTCACCATTACGACACCACCCTCACCATTACGACACCACCCTCAACAACATCAGAAAACAATTCACTACATTTCAGCCGGAAGCATGGAACAAAGCAATAAAATGGGCACATAGACGATTTGGACGAAAACTTACACAACAAACCATTGACACCACAAAAATAATAGTACAGGAACAGGAAACAGTAGGGACAAAAACACAAAACACATTTTCAGAGGAAGACTTTCCTCCTCTGCCGGCACCTGCAACTCAGGTGTCGGTGACCAATCCAGGCCCTGAAAGAAGCAAGAAACAAAAAGAAATTAGAAAAAATAAAATCAGCCCGAAGAAACATCTTGAGGGAAAGCATAGACAAAAAACACAAGCCGTTATCCTTTACTCCACAAACATACCTGATCTCTCCTCACAGGAGGAAAAAGCTCCCACTCCTGCCCCTATGACCCCTCTGGAACCTACTTCCAGTGCTCCACAATTGCTGGTGGCCCCTGGGGATCTGTCAGCAGACCTACCAGTAACCCAGAATGCTAATCCTGATTTGACCACCAGAGGGAACCAAAGTACAACCAACAAAACATTTCAATCACAGTAATGTAGTTATCCCGGAATCAAATATCAACTCACTTACACTTTTGTCTTCTCAGCCCCTGGTCACAGATCCATCGGGGGAGAGCGTGGAGGGGCCTGGGGACTCGGACACGGGCACTGAAGGCACCCGGGCTGCCAAAAGGGTGGATCAAATAAAAAATGATGTAATGCTACAGGGCCTGACAAAGAGTACATACTCATTGGCCCTGGACACTACTGAGATCCACCCGAGCCAACCACCAGCCTGTGTCGGTACCTCTGCCCTTGTCCACGCTCGAGCCCACCATACATACGAACCAATCACAAAATAATAGACTGGCAATATACACCTCAGAAACCAATACTCATCATCAGTGATTCTAATCTGGCCCGCATCACACCATTCTCCCATTCAGATTGACAGCTTCCCAGGAGCCACCAGCTATCACATCACTTATGTCCTCCGAAAACTTACCCCTGCAAAAAATGTAAAAAAAGTAATCATAGCATTAGGACTCAACGACTTTTTAAAGGATGTAAAAAATGAATCAATGACCAAAGCATACGACTTCTGCATCAATACCGTAAAAAGAACATTTCCTAACGCCACCCACTATACCACTCTAATCAACTTTAGCGACAGACTCCAAACAAATCAAAAACACAGATTAACTCACTTAAACCGTCACATCACCCATAATCATTATCTCAACGACATTAATAAACTTTTCAAAACAGAACCCACAGATCCGGTACATTGGACAAGAGACACAGCAGATAAAATCCTCACCTCATGGCTGGACCAATTAAACTTTTAATACAGGAAGGCATCAGCCCATTCACCCCCACCAACGTCTTAAATTTATCAGATTACACCTTAAACAGATCAGAATATGAAATATTAGAGAAAGGCCTCACATTCATTCCCACTCCAAAACCCCCCAATATACTTGAGCTCCGTAAAGACATTCACTTGTACCATAATAAACTAAAAATTTCAGAACACTTTAATTTTACAAACAATCACAATAGGTTACCCTTTGTAGCCCCCTCACAATGGGAACCCAACCCGGCTTCACTTCATAACCATTCCACAACACGCCTTCTTTTTTACAATAGATATAGAATCATTATACACCAACATAGACACAGACCTAGGAATAAAAGCAATAGAAAACATCCTCCACCAACACCCAGACCCACACCGACCAGATGCAGCCATTCTAGAACTCCTGAGACTTACTCTAACAAACAATGATTTTATTTTTAACGATGAACATTTTTTACAGGTATGTGGTTGCGCAATGGGGCGAAAATACTCACCGGCATATGCTGACATTTACATGGCGGACTGGGAGAGAACGGCCTTTTCCAAATGCACACAACACCCGGTCACATACATGAGATATTTAGATGACATTTTTGGAATTTGGACACACAACACAAACATTCATAAACTTCTGCAATATTCTCAATAACCATCATCCCAACATCAACATCAAACACAATAGACAGGACATAGAAATACAATTTTTAGACAACCATTTTCTTTCACAATAATTTACAGGACCGTAAACAACTAGCAACAAAGGTTTATTTTAAAGAAACAGATAGACATACATTATTACACAAAACCATTTACCACCCCAGACACACATACAGAGGCATCATCAAATCACAACTCATACGCTATCATAGAATCTGCACTTACCCCAAGGACATACAGGAAGCCACACACACACTGTTCCACGCACTTAGACCAAGAGGCTACTCCAGGCGATTCCTAAGGCAAATATGCACAGAGGTGGGGGGGCTGTTCTCTTCCCAGTCCGCCCCTACGCCACCTCAAATCAGCTCTGGTAACGCCCCCCTCTTGGTGCCTCTAGTAACTACATTCCACAGGCAACTACACGGGCTAATCGGGAGTCTCCATGGGAACTTCCGGTCACTGCAGGAAAAAGACCAACAGTTCCAGGGATGCCGTAGAATCACAGCGTACAGGAGAAACAAAAACCTACAGGATCTGTTGGTCCACTCACGCTTCCGCCCATCCAACACCGCTGTCAGCAAGGTCATCCACAACCAACCCTATGTTTTAAATGAAGCCACAGACAGCGGGGGTCCCGTGGCTGAAACATGGTCTTTCCAAGATAAAAATATAGTATATCTAATAAAGTGCACACACTGCAATAGGATGTACGTGGGGGAGACCAGGAATAGCCTCGGGACCAGGATAGGGCAACATAGGAGTAGGGTGAGGACCGGAACTGGGGTTAGTCCCCTCCACACACACATTTTATTGCAGTAGGTATTGATCATTTAACCTATCGGGTCCTCCAACGAAACCCCTACTGGTCCACTGGACAACGACGATACGCAGAGAGGCAGTGGATTGGTAGGCTGGGCACGAGGATCCCGGTGGGTTTCAACCTGAGGGATGTCCCGGTTCCGGTCCCCCCTTAACAGTTGACCGGAAGGGGGGACCCCTGGAGGGTTACGGTCCTACATGCGGCAGTCCTTTTATCTTGCCAAATTTCTTTTACCAAAACATTTAACTACTTTTTAAACTTCTTAAAAGCCAACAGCATTTTAAACCTTTGATTGGCTCCTCCCTTTTTACCAGATACTTGGGTTTTAATATTGATCCTTCAATTACTTATAAATACAGTGTTTTATTATTAAAATTTCCCCCCTTTTTTTTTTATATATAAAAAAAGAGATGATTATACCGGGACAGAAGCGGTCCTCTCCTGGGTGGTTTTTTAAAATTATTTAAAAATTATTTTTAGGTAGTGGAACAGGGACATGCATGCGATGATTTGTATATACGGTTTTATTATAAGGTGTATTTATTTTTTTTTAAAAATTTTTTTAAAAAACCCACCCGCTTCCACCCCTAATACCTACCCTATGACTCCCGCTCCTTCCTCCCACGGTTTTATTAGGAATAAGATAATTTTAATCCAGTGTTTTAATTGGGGAGGAGCCAGTTTTAATCTTAATCTTAATTTAAATCTTATTTAATTGTATTTATATTATATGTGTTCCTATTTATTTATTTTTTATTTACCTTTGCACTTTATATATAGTTTTAACATTGTACTTTATTTTTTATTATATGAATTTATGGATTTTTTTTATTATTTTATTTCATTAATTTATTTTTTTTAAAAAAACAACTTTTATTAATGGGGTGCGAGCGGCACGGGGAAAAACCACCTAATAGGAGTGGGGTCATGAGAGGGGAACAAAGTTGAGGGAGCAGGATTCTCTCCCGAATGGGCCCTTTTTTTGTAAATATGAATTTCTGGTTTTATTGTATGTAAAATTGTGTGTGGTTTTGATATTCCTCTCTCATGACTTACCTCTGCATTCCCCTGACACCCTTCTCTACCCCATTTTAAACCCCATCCCTTCCCTAATCCTAAATTTAACCCTTCCCTAATCCAAACCCTAACCCCTCCCCCCTTACCCAACCCTAAACCTTCCCTCCCTAAAACCTAACCCCCTTCCCTAACCCTAAAACCTTCCTTCCCAGACCTAACCCTACCTCTCACCCTGACCCATTCCTTCCCCCATCCCCTTTTTAAATATAAACTTAAAAATTCATAAGATAATTTAAGATAAAATAGAATTTAACTGGCTTTTAGAGGTTTCTATTTGTTGTTTGTATTTTCTATTTTTTTAGGATGATTGGATTGCTGCGTTTGGACCATGCCCTCCTGGTGCTCCTAATCCTCATGGAGATCCTTGCCTCTTTTTTATCTCCCTTTTATGAGTGTCTGAATGTTTTTATAAAGTTAATTTCCTTTCTAATTCCCCCCTTTATTTTATTATATTATTTTCCTTTAAATATCTTTTATTAAAGGACAAACCCCCTTTTTAAATTTCATTAAAATGATTAATGGGATATTTTATTTGGGGGACCTGAAAGGATGTCCTGAGCCCGTGCTACCTCCAGTAACCCTAACCGTAACCAAATATAAACCATGAGATCTTAGCATTTTACATCAAATTAACACACAGCATTAAAATAAGTTTTAATAACTGTGTTGCACTGTTGTGATGAAGGGCAGCTTGTCCACCTGCGCTCGATCTCCGCCGTATGTAGAAAACCAGCCATAATCACCCAGGCAGGCATCGGTGAAGAGGTGGGTGGGATCGGCTATGTGTGTCTCCGCTTGTGTATTGGTTGAGGTTACAAGGGGCGGGGTCAATTAGCATATGTGCGAAACATTTAAGTTAATTTAACATTTAGATTTAACATTTATATATAAGATTTAACATTTAGATATAGATTTAACATTTAGATATAACATACCATTTAGATTTATTGCTTTTTTTTTACCTCTATATATGTGGTTGAAAATGTGTTAGCTAAAACTTTTACACTACATTTTTACACTTGGCACCCCATAATAAAAGTGTTAAATCTGACCATAAACAAATTGGTGACTCTCTGTGGCTTTATGAGAGTAAGACGTGTTCTTTTAATCTTTTTACTTAGTCTATTCCATATATGGAGAGGTTAGCATTAGCTCTGTGTGCCGGTGTGTTAGCTTAGCATAGTTAGCTTTAGTTGAGTTTCCAGTTCATAATTGTTGCTACAGGTTCATCTCTGTCCCTGTGTTGTGGAACTTTGGGTGGATCTGATGGAGGAACTTTGTTTATCTGGTCTTAACTAAGTAGCGGTCCATGATGTATCACAGCATAGTAGCTTTAGGTAGTCAAGACTAGCACCTCACACACTTGGTGTGTGTGAGGGGGCGGTGGCAGTGCAAACCGTGGAGACTCCGCAACAGAGCTTCTCTAAACAATGTTCTGCTCCAGAGAATACTAAGTTGTTTGGGGCATTCTTAGCTAAATTGAGGGACAAACGGCCCGTGGCCCTCACTAGTTTCCAAAATGGGAATCTATCTTTTATGTCGTGGGATGACATATTCTTACCGGTGAGAATGTTTTTGATGATAAATCATAAATAAAATCACACATTCCTACTAGACGCTACCCAAAACCAATAATAGATATGACGTGATGATGACCACCGGTAGAGTTTGTCATTGGTATCCTACAGCATGTGAATCTATCAGTATACTTACTTAAGATGAATATTTAGTAGGCTATTGTGCAGGTTTACATTAGGCTACATAATTAATACTTGCAGTAATTTATTTGATAAATGACAAACAGGCAATTCTTTATTGCCTGCAGAAAAAGTAGTCCTGTGCCTTGTTGAAATATAACCAAACAGTGTTATTCATATTGTTGGTCTCTTTATTTACCAATTTCAGTATAATCCCTAGAAAGGAGAGGATCAGAAAGGAAAAAGAAAGAGCTACAGCAGGCAACCCAGGGAGCAGTTCTCTGCTCTCCTGGATAAAATCATCCAGCAGCAGAAAGGAGGAAGAGGAAGATGAAGATTAAAGGTCAGAGTCAAGAGTCATGTTCACTGTTTAGGGCATTTAGTCATTTTAAAGCTCAGATTTTAAAGTTGAACTGTTCCTCTAATTTACTGAAATATCTTAAAAGCTGTCCACATTTTATTTAACTACACAAAGTGGTTTGGCTGTACTAAATTAGGCATTAAGCTATTTTTAGCTAATTATATCAACCTTAAAACTAGGCTATTACTAAAACTATTATTCTATTCTAGGCAGCTACAGCAGGGAAGCAGTAGACCATCTACCGGCAAAGAAGATGAGATAGATTTCCAGATTCACCTACAGATAAAAACAGTCCATAGCAGCACAAAGTCTATGCAGTTATAGAATCAGAAGTGATGTCTGATGACCAGAATGATGGAGAACAGTGCACAGTGAATTTATATTGATTGATGATATGCTCACACCCCCCCATCACTCACTGTCCTCGCCCCACACTCGTCACTTCACAATTTTGTGAAATGCGTAATTACCCCATTGTATTCAATATTTGTTTTATTTCCGACACCAGTTGGTCCGAGGAAAAACTGAGGTGTCCAGTGTGCAACAAGGTAGATCTCATCTGCCTGGACAAATATCTTGTGGATCTTCATGGAATCACGGTACTTAGATGTAGTTTTATTATCTTTTAAAACCCTATACGACAGATTAGTTTACTAATTTCAGTAAACCACAGTGAACCCCACAAAGAACAATGTATTGTCAGGGTTAATGTTTGTCGCCCTCTTGCTCCTCACTGGACAGATTAGATTTGTAGTCAGTTCTCCAAGTTGGTTTCTGTAGAGGTCCTCAGTTGTGCTTATGCAACCATCCTAGGTTTATAATACTAAAAATCTTGAAAGTCAGTTTTTGAAGTTGGAATCACGTCTTTTTTGCCCTTTTGAGTCAATTGGACCCAACTTTTGGGATTTTTTTCCGAGAGGCCTAAACTGTATTAAAAGGAATTGTAAGGTCATCACCCCAGGGATTTTGAAGACCCTCTAGTATCAGAGAGTAGACAAGTTGACATTTTTATTCAAAGTCAAAAGACCACAGAAACAGGAGATTGAAACAGATTACTAATTTGTATATATTTAGACATAACCTGTAGTTAATTCATGTCTGAACAATATGTTTATATTAATAGGACAAAGAGGCACTCATGAGGCAGGCCAAGAGGTCTGCGATAGTGGAGGAGCTTTGCAACCTCAGAGCCAGACAGCCAAACCTCGTCAGCTCATTGGACCTCAGTAATATGGACCAACATGTTGTTTTAAACTGGTTTTCTGTTATTTTTTAACAGTCTTTGCTGACCTATACACAAACTTGTGCAATACTTGTGTGCAAAGAAAAAGCTCAGAGCCATGTTTTGTGTAGTCTGTGAGCTATACTCTATTTGAACTTGACATTTATCCAATTCCATCTTCATGGATCTTGTGTAACACCACAAGTTTTATTGCATAGACTAAAAGTACTTTATGTCATTTTCCACATTGTAAACATTTCTTACAGCCCCCCTCAAAGCCCCATTTGTGAGGAGGCTGAGGAGAACGTGAATGACAAGCAGGTGGAGGAGGACCAGCCAGTACTGGAGGAGGCTGGTCAGTGTTCATGGCTTTTGTGTAACACCCAAAATAATTAAACATAGCCTGAAATTTGTGATTCCAGAAATCCAAAGTGAGGATGAAAATGAGATGGTATTCTTTGAATTTCAAGATCGTTATTTAGATCGTATCTTCACTTCTCCAGCATCCTCCTCCCAGCCCCCCCATCTTGCAAATGCCACTGTGCTGACATTTGTGCACAGCTGTCCTGCAGAGTAACAATACTGGAGGCCCCGTGTGCACAGCTGGAGCGGGATTGAAAGGCAAAATGGGACGAGACTCCCTGAACACCCCAAACCTTTTGGTAAGATTTTCTTTATCGTCTAAAGGTGGAGAGAGGATAGAAAATGACTCAAATGTTTGTCTTTATTGAAGAAAAAGTGATCAAAGATTTTGGAGGCTTTCAATTGGGGACCAAGGACCAGGATAAAAGACCAGGATAATGCCAAACAGGCAATGACCCACACCCGATGTTTTCCCCTTGTACATGGCTTCTAATGTCTAAAAGGAGATGTCTTAAAACATGCTTATTTTTTGGAGTATCAATGAAAAAGACAATCTGCTATGGTGGGTTGTATTTATGAAAAAAATACATCTAACCATAAAAAAAAGAAATCAGGGTTAGGGTTACCTAATAGCATGAGGTGTCCTTAATAACATACTCATGGTTTACCAAACTTGACCATGAGAAAGGTATAAAAGAGCTGCCTCATTCCGGTTCGTGCACAAAAGTTGGCATACCCAAATGTCTTTGCTTATTTACACCTTACAAATCACATGCTTGTGTGAGGGCTCATTTTAAAGCTGAGGTCTTCCCCTTCTGTAGATTTACACTTGAAGAATGAGTCATTCAGAACTTACTCAAAAAAATCTCCCTCAATGGCCCAAACTTCATTGTATGCTTGTAATATTAAAAACACATGGTAATTAGTTGGTTTACAACACCTATCTACCATTTTGATGCAGTTGACCTTTTTTTTTTTTTAATCAAATTCTACTATTCGGCCCAACTTTGGCACAATTTGTGCCATGATGTTTTAATCATATTTATGACCCTCCATCACCATAAACACACATTTTTATGGGCATGTTTTTCAGTTGAGAAATTAAGCTACAAACAATGTCACAATGAGGTCGATTGAGGTCACAATAACCTTTCTTGAAGTCCAAATTTGGTAAAATTTCAGTACGTTCATAAGTACATCAGATACAACTGTAAACCACGAGAAACTTTTGTTCGATTTTTTTGGGGGGGGGAATCAAGTCATAAATGCACCTGCCTACTATTCAAATTGTAATCTATGGTGATTTTTAAAAAACAAAAAGAAAAATTGAAATCTGATTTTTGACTGTATATCTTTTTCTATAGCTGGACAGCCTACCTGGAGAAGAAGGACTACGCCTCCACTTCTGTGAGGAACATGTCTAATATTATCTCTTTATATATAAAACATGTGGACACATGCTTTAGAGCGGCATCCAGAATAAATACCCAGGAGATCCAGACCATATGTTACGAATTGAATGGGAATAATGGCAGACGTCCAACAAAAAGTTGTCATCCACCGGCAAAAGGTGTCGAGAAAGAAAAGTGCTATGTTGTCAGTATTTCTTAAAAAGCAACTTGGTGTCTGATGCCAGTCACACTTTTTCCATAGATAACAAGCTGGAAGCAGCGGACAGCCTGCATTTTTACAAGTGGCCAAAATTCTGGAGTTATTCAGTAAGTAGACTTTATTATTCACATTGTGTTTCTTCTTGGTTGATTTTAATTCACCCCAATATTTCATTGATTTTTAGGCACCCTTACTGATGGATCAGATGTGGAGAAGGAAGCAGCCCACAACCTGGTGACCGGTTACATTTTGCTAGTACCTGGCCATATTAACTGGTCACCAGGCTGTGGTCTTCCATAACATGTCTGTGGCCAGTGTGGTGGACTGTGAGACATTTGACAAGGGCTGAAGTTCAAGATGATGGTCAGTTTTTTTTTTTTTTTTTTTTTAGGGGATTCACTCATTCATTTAGAGGCTACACAGTCCAAACAGGTCAGGTTGTTTTTATACACCAGAGACTAGACTAGGAATATTCATTTTCTTCTCAGATAGATTAGAATTTATGTACATATGACAGCTTTCAACCGTTTACATTGATCATGGTAAAATCTTTCAGGACAGATCAATATAATGGGTGTTTACAATCAGACCTGGATCAATTCATGTTTGCACAAATTTGGATTTGCTTTATGGAGGAACAAAATAGTTCACAAGAACCTAAAATAAAGGAGTAGTTGTCGTCTTGTGTAAAATGTTCAGAATGTCCAATCAGGATTTATCAAACAAAAACAATTTCCAGCAAAACCATTTGACCGGGGTCTGACAACCAAAACAGAGATGAGCTCAGGTCAAAGTAGCAATTCATCCTTAAATCCTCAACCCATCACCAGGTCAGAAATACAGTAGAAACACAAGCTCATATCAGCCATTATCTTTAACTGCACTCCCCATGGAAGATTCTTCTAATCCATCATATTAATTTAGCCAAGAAGAATAAAATCCTGCATCTTTGAACATTTTACTAGTTTTCAAAGGCTTGAACAGCAACTTGCCTTTCAGAAAAAGATGCTCTTCATATTTACTTTAATAATTTTATATGCAACTGTTTAAATTGAGGGGTTTTTTTTTACATTTCTGGAAACAGTATATATATATATATATCTCGTATGGTCCCTTTGAGGCTATAGCATGGCTAGATTTTACACCCCCTTACTTCACAAAAAAAACAAAACAAAGTACTGAGAGACACTGTTTTATATTTAGTGCGTCACATTTTTTTCTCGGTGCCAAATTCTGTGAATACAACTGCCGATTGAACAATGAAATTATAATAAAACAAGGATGTTGCAGCCTAAAACCAAACTACTGGTTTCTGATACATTTTTAATCCACAAACCAAAGTGCCAACATTTATACGATTCAGCATGGATGGTCAACCCTGATGGCAGCAACAACAACAACAACAAAAGAGGAGCTTCAAATCAAAGAAGCATCAAACCAAAAAAAAACCAAAAAGGCAAGAATATCATTCTTTTCTTGCAAAATAGCTGAAATCTAACCTTGCAATACCAGAGGCCTCATTTATAAGTGTATGCCTAGGTAAGCACACTTCAGCTGGCGTACTCTAAAAACCAGGAAGTGCATACACAAACCAACACAAGGCTGCGTCCTAATATTCCCTCCTATCTCCTTTTCTATCTACTGTTCCTTCACCCCCGGAAGTGTTTGAGTGGCAGCCGTGATAAAGAACATCCAAGTTCTTAAGCTCATGAAAAGAGGCTCAATGCTTCCTTTTTTACCTCCTTAAGCCTAGGAAACACTGATGCATCCTTTACCAAAGGAGACTAGATAATGCTGAGCCACATGAGGCCCCAGAGCCACAGGTTGCAGACCCCTGGTATAAATAAACCCTGCATTGCAAGATCCCCCATTCATCATTTATTACAGCTTAAATTGATTCATTTTGCTCTCTTGTGTGAACAAAAATTGTAACCCCTTGTGTGGTTGGTAATCATGAATACATTTGTGTTTTGATTTTCCCCCCGATTTTTACCCTTCATTTCTATGTATGTTGATATTTTGGTTTTTTAATTGTTTTTGCTCAAACATTGCTATGTTGTATTGGCATATTTACCAGAGGTATTAGTATTTTTCCACATAAAGTTCAGACTATTGTCTTCTTTCCTGCGGTTCAAAGTTCCTGCATTTGCATTAAAATGGTCAATCCAATTATCCAGGCTAAGTAAGAAAATGTAGGCGGGGTCATAGTTTAATAGTGACATCATTTGACGAGGCATTACCTGTAAAAGGGGCGTTTCATGTACATTGGGTGTAACTTGCAATTTTATGTGCATTAGCCAAGCTAGGCCTTCACTGTTTATTTTCTGTTAAAGTTTGTATTGCTTTAACAAATAATTCAGTTAAGATTTAAACATATTTGATGAAATAAAGACTACAATGTACCAACTACTGAGAGATTAGTTGTAAATACATATAGATCTCCCCACAGCTGCCCACTGATTCTACCAAAATGATGGACAAACTAAAGGATTGGTCAAAATAGCTCTGTCAAACACAACTTATTACAAACAACAGAACAGAAAGTCAACTGAGAGTGTTGACCCTCTGATAACACACACTCAACTGAGTGAGGGCTCTGCCCCCCCTTATATAGACTCTGAGCTACTGATTGGAGTCAGCTGAAGGAGAACATCACAGGTGCAGCCAATAGCTCCTGATTGGTCCTCAGAAAACCTTTGACAATCTGTCCAGGGGTGTGTTCCATAAAGGAGGGTTAACAAACTCTGAGTCTGTCCATAAACTCTGGGTCAACATACCCCACGATGGGAAACTCTGTTTATCTGATTCTATTACAGATGGTATGAAGTGGGTTAATCAACCCTGAGTATGTAAACCTTGGGTTACTTTTATACATTCACCTATATTACAGTATTAAACAACGTAAAGTCAATGTTGAGCCATAAATGTGTATCATTTAAATGAGTTTTTCCCCTTTACATTTACCACAGGTTTGTATTCAGAGAACTTTACTGCAGACGTCAGTAGATGTTTTAATGTAGATCAACCTCTCAGTGACTTTCACTAAATGCTCTTGTATCCACAATGTTATAAAGAAAACTACCGTTAGCAAAATAAAAATTAAAAAACCTAATGCAACACATCATTAGTAATGATGTGAGTCACGTCTGTGGTGTGTAATGTTACTAATGTGTGTCAGAGAACAGTGCCAAGGTACATAAAGTGTTCCTTAAGAAGCGGTGTTCAGTGGGCGGAGCCAGGTAGGAACCCTGGTTTCTTTGACAAAACCTGTTAGCGTTTAGTTCACAAACAACGTTGCCATGGTAACAGACTCAGAGAAGAACATACCTCACGTTTAGGAATCGGATACTCAGAGTTTCCCTCATTTGAGCCCAAACATACTTAGAGTTTGAAAATAACCCGCTTTATGGAATACCACTCCGAAACATGTGTGGAATAAAACCTGCACTGCCATGAACGATTAGGGAACCTCTAATGCAATAATGTCTCTCAAAATTTAATGTTTTTGGAAATCTACTAAGCTTGAAATCCATAGACTACATCTCAGGGACCTAGTCTTCCCTAAAGGCAGGCATACACTGTGCAATTTTTGGCCCATTTGAGTAGACTTTTGACTTGTGCGACTATTTTGTAGGATCGTGCGAGTCTCTAGCTAGATCGTGTGTCGTGCATCGTGTCGTATACATAGGTTCACAAGAAGCAATTACCACCTCACGACCAGCTCCTGATCAGCAATCGTGGTCGTAAGGAAATCAAACATGTTTGAAATCCAGTCGCTCCTCGTGAGGGTATCTCACAGTTGAAGCAGTGCCACGGACCTGCTTACCGTAAACGCTCACACTGCGCATGCGCGAACACGGTAGGACCGCTGTAAAATTGACGGACTGTCGTGCCCACGTCTGTCCATCCATTTTTAAAGGGGACATATCGTGCTAAATCCACTTTTTTAGCCCTTAAATGCATTTTGTTGTATATTTAGAGTGTTTAGAAGTACAGAAAAAATCAAATTAGTCTCTTCAGGTGCTCCATTGATATCTTTATATTCTGTTTTGATCATATTTTTCAATCTGTTTCGATTTTCTATTCTCTATTACATTTTTTGAACTATTACATCACAGTATTTGCAGCAGAACTGCCAAATTAGGACATCGACTCCAGGCCCAACACTTCGAGCAATCCGCCATTTTTATTTCTGGCTTTACTTTGTAGTCCAAGCTCAAGGATGCCGAAGTTACGAGAGGATAAGTCAAAATGTTCGGTTGTTGGATGTAGTAACCCACACGCTTCATTACACCGTCTCCCAGCACCAGAACCTTTTCAAAGTGCCTGGTTGAGTTTATTTTTTATAGAAATGTACTCCACATCTGTGGGTAAGGTCATTTTTGTGTGTGTGAAGCACTTCAAGGATGACTGCTTCATCAACCTCCACCAGTATAAAGAAGGATTTACAGAAAGACTTTGTCTGATTGAGGGTTCAATTCCTTCTATCTTGGAGACGATGAACAGAGCACTTCGGTAAGCTGTAAATAATGCTAAAAAGTGTATGATAGACGTCCCTGTTATTGTTTTGTTAGCATTAGCAGTTGCACCGTCTTCATATGTTAGCGCTGTGTGCTCGTTTTAGATCCTTGATGATATGACCTACGTGATTTAATTTAAGTCTAAAGTTTTCATTAATCATTTCGCCGTTTTTGTCTCCAAAAGACTGTATTAAAATGCATTTCGTGACGTTAGCTGGCGCTAGCGTTAGCTCGTGCTTGCGTTAGCTCACTTGTTAGGGTTCTGCAGGTTCATCATCTTCATTTTCATCTCGCTCCGCCGGGTCCGACTCTGGCTCGAACATGTAAGGCTGGATGGACAAGTCTACGTTGTTGACATTGTGTAAATAACGTCGTGAATAAAAGTTTATGCGCCGCTACATAGCCTATATCTCTTCTATCAAACTACAAAAATGGCCGAGCAGGGTGGAGTTGAACCGAGTGTCACCTGAGAAGGGGCAGGGTATGAAGTGTCTCATTTGCATTTAAAGAGACCAGCACCAAAACGAGTTGCTCTCAGAAGCACATCAGAAAAGGGGTAGAAAAGGGGTGGAGCTATAATAATGAGGAATTCAGACCCAAGCATTGCAGTTCGCTTTATATAGACCACAACTCTATGATTTATATCTAAAAAGAAGGATTTAAAACCATGATATGTCCCCTTTAAAGCTCTTTTTGCTGAGATTTGCGAGCGTCTCTACACTTCTGGGTTTTAATGGTGACGCTTCAGTGTTCTTCTTCTTCTTCTAATTTGTACGTTGCATTTCCGGAAGCAAGACCCTGACGTGTCGTGTATGAACGTACAGTGTGAGAACATGCATAGTGAGCTGTGAACATTCGTGCTCTGCACATGAGTCGCACAGTTTGAGCTGGAGCTGAGTGCAATGATTGAAAAAAATCGCACAGTGTATCCCAGCCTTAAACAAAACCATCAAGGAGGCCAGAACTAAGTACTTTTCAAAACTGATTGCATCCAACAAAAGGAATCCTAACGTCCTGTTTGACACTATTAACTCCATTGTAGCCACTATGGCTATTCCTGTGCTCTGTAAGGAAGACGGCAGTGACTTTTCCGGGACATGAAAGATAAAATCCAACCACTTCCTTTGTGAAGCCCAACTCCAACTGAACCTCCCTCCCAAATGTGGTCCTCTTTTAATCCTGTGTGCCTAGAAGACTTCTCTACACTAGTGGATAAAATTAATTATCCTCCAGTTCTGTAGATGAACTTCCATTTAAGCTCTTTGTAAATGCCTTTGACACAATTGGACATGGGTCACAAAAATGTTTAATTTGTCGCTCTCCAGGCGTGTTTTCTAGCTTGTTCAAGCACGCTATTGTGGAACCGGAACTCAAAAAACCCAGTCTGGACCAATCAGACCAATTTCTACACTTCTGTTTAGTGGTTTCATTGCAACTCACATCATTTCTGGAGTTGCATAACATCTATGAAACGTTTCAATCAGGGTTCCGTAAATCCCACTCTACAGAGACTGCACTTTTAAAAGTGTCCAGTGACATCCTGATGTCTGCAGTTCTATTGGACCTCTCCTCAGCCTTTGACATGGTGGACCACCTGATTCTAATGAACAGGTTACCCGAGTGGTAGAGCTTTCAGTGTGTCTGTCAACCATATAATGTCAGTCTAACAATCTGCTGTGCGGTGAGCCCCAAGGCTCTGTTTTGGGGCCTCTCCTCTTTTTGCGGTATGTTCTCCCTCTCGGTCAAATAATCCAGCAGTTCAGTGATGTATCCTATCATCTATTTGCTGATGATCTCCAGTTGTACTGTTCATTTAAGACCTCCGAGGTCCACAAACTGAGTTCCTTAATCAACTGTCTCACACAAGTGAAGCAGTGGTTAAGTGATAATGGTCTTCAATGAAACTCTGCTAAAAACTGAGACACTTATTATTGCCCCAGATAGTCAGTGCTACTCCTACTATCAAACAGCACTTCCCTTTCCTTTCCTCCAAAACAAAACTGAGGAATTTAGGGGTGATATTTGACGAGTACTTGTCACTGGTGCAACACTGTAGACAGCTGGTTAAGAGCTGCTCTTTTCAGTTGCGTAACATCGCCAGGCTCAGGTCCATGAAGTCTAGAGAAGAGCTCAAAATGACTATTTATGCTTTTGTGTCCTCGCGCCTGGACTACTGCAACTACTGCCTCTTCACGTGTCTCAATAAAAAGAGCTGGTTTGGTTGCAGTCAGTCCAACTCAGCCAGTGAGACTTATGACTAGCACCAAAAGGAGGGCCCACATGACCCCTGTGTGGAAATCTCTTCACTGGCTCCCTGTTGAATTCAAATGTTAGTGATAGCCTTTCGCGAGCCCTACATGGTCAGGCTCCCTCTTACATTTCTGAACTTATTAAACCCTACAACTCCACTCGGAGCTTGAGGTCGTCAAGGCAGATCTTGTTGATGGTTCCACGTACCTGCTTTAAAACCCGGGGAGATCGATCATTCAAAGCTGCTGCTTCCCCAACTTTGGAATGAACTCCCACTCGACTTGTGCTCCCTGGACTACGTGGATATCTTCAAAAAGTGCCTGAAAACACATTTGTTTGTAATAACATTCTAGTCCAATTGACTCACACTGCCATTGACTGTCTGCTTGTTATGTTTTTTTTTTTATGATGTTTTCCTATTTGTTTTATTACTGTGAAGCACTGTGACTGTCTGTGAAAAGTGCTATACAAATAAAGTTTACTTTACTTTACTTAATACCGTTGAATAAAATATGCTTGTAGAACAGTTGGATAAGGACATATCCACACTGGAAGTTGTGCTGTTGTGTTGAAATATTATCACTGGTGTGGTTATCTACAACCCGAATCACACTAGTTTACGTAATAATGTACATCATTTGTAATTAAAAAAAACAACAGGCCCAACAGGAGCCCCTCCCCTCCAAACTTATTACAGCAATTATATTACGAAAAAGAGCGTTTGGTTTTTAGTTTTTTTTTTTGTAAATTACCATTAATACTATACATCATTCGAAATAACTTTTTCAAATATCTCTAACACTGCCATGCAGTGGCAACTTGATACAGTTGATTCATGTGTTGGCATGAGGAAACATTGATGTAGAGAAGCATCATCTCCTTTGCGAAATGAACCAGACTGCAGAGTTGGAGAAAAGCCAATAGGTGGCAGCACAGATGTTATCAGTGGTAGTTGGTCCAATTAAAGTATATATCAATCATCTCTAAAGTAATCAACATTAGCTGATACTGAATAAATTGTCTCGTGAAATTATTTCACTTCAAAAACCAAAGCATCTAAAATCTGAATATCTCTCCTAGTAATTAATTTACAACATGTCTGTAATCTTTCAACATTTGCAGGTTGCTTTAAACAATGTTATGATTACAAAGAGAAAATCTGTATGTTTGTGTACAGGAGTGTTTTGCAAATAAATATGTAAAAAAAACACGCCAAAAAACCCAGATGCATTAGTTTATTTGACCGTTAAACTATTAATTACTTTCTGCATCTTAGAGATAGTCCCTCCAGAAAGTATGGACCACCTCCTCAGCAGCTTTCTTGTTGCTCCATCCACCTGGTCAGTGTTTGTTTCATAGCAGAACGGTTGGTCGATAGGTGTCTGGATGTGGCAGTTTTTGGTCCAGAACCCCAAGAGTTTTTAGTCCTTCACTGAATCTGTACAAACGTGGAATTTTGTCCAACCCATACTTGTACACCTTAAATTGTCCCCTAGTTTTAGACAAACAAAATACATTTAGTGAAGCTAGTCTTACAGCTTGTTAGATCAGTCTCAAAGGGAGTAATAATCATTTTAAATGGACCCTGTGGATGACCTGAAACGTGACAATGTACCAGTAGAGCCCTGTCTCTTATGGACCCCCATAGGCCTCAGACATCCTGCAAGTGTGGTATAGCAAAGGTGTATTTGATTTTCTCCTCAACAGCTACTAATAAGTTCTTGTGATGCTAGGTATCTGAAAATGAAACTATTAGTAAGTTATTAGTAAAAACCCAGACACTAGTGGTCTGTACGCTACAGAATGTCTAGAGGTTCCGTAATAGTTCATGGCAGTGCAGGTTTTATTCCACACATTGTTCTGGACAGATTCTCTGAGGACCAGTCAGGAGCTATTGGCTGCACCTGTGACGTTCTCCTTCAGCTGACTCCAATCAGTAGCTCAGAGTCTATATAAGAGGTGGGGGAGGCGTATCCTACTTCAGTTGAATGTGTGCTATTAGAGGGTCAACACTAGGGCTGGGCATCTTTGGATTTCTGATTCTCAAATATGATTTCCTGTTCTAAATGATTCTGATTCTGATTTCTTTGAGTTGTGCAGATAAACAGGACACAGATTTCACAGGAGAATTTTATCAATTTGAAAAAGTCTTTTACACAGATCCCAACTGTAACTGTAAAGTGAAAATTGCTGAAATAAAACTATAAACAAGTTGGCGTCAGTCTAAAAACAAATAGCTACAGCCCAGGTAGATGTGAACTAAGTAGCTACTTATTTTTCTGTTTGAGAATGTAACTCAGACAATTAAAAATGCTTTGTTTTCTGGTAACAAATGACTCTCCCCGGAGTGTCACCGTCCTTATTCTGGGAAACCGGCAAGGCTTGTCATCAGAGGAAAGATTATATCATACTCAAACTTATATCAATTTATATATCAAACTTACGGAAGAATACGCAGCTAACCCGTCTGAACTTTTATGAAAAAACTCCCAAAATACAAAACTCAATCTGGACATTTTACCTAAAAAAAATTTCATTTTGCAACAATTACAATCCAAAAACTTTGACTACAATAATAAATCAGGCAAATACTTAACAAATCAGCTTAAACACAGTGAATACAATTCCTTTATAGCAGCAATTTCTGATAATTCAGGTCAAACTTTAAACTCACCTCATGATTATTATCAAAACCTATACTCATCAAACTTAAACCCTGACCCTGATGATATGAAAACCTTCCTCAATTAACTTAAACCTACCACAGCTCACCATAGATCAGAAAACCACCTTAGACTCACCATTAACCTTACAAGAACTACAAAATGCTTTGATAGCATGTCAACAGGCAAAAGCACCAGGTCCAGATGGGTTCCTGCTGAATTCCTAAAACATTTCTGGTCAATGCTGGCTCAGCTCTTTTTCAGAGTAGTAACAGAGATTAAAAATAAAGGTTATGTAGGAGGCCACATGAATAAAGCCAAACATTAAATTACTACTTAAACCAGACAAAAACCCATGTTATCCTCAATCTACCGTCCCATCTCACTTATTAACACAGACATTAAAATAATTTCCAAAGCACTCACTTCCAGGTTAGAGAAAGTAGTACAGTCAATTATAAATGGACACTACACAGACAATGTTAAGACTGTTTAATTTGATCAACATGGCACAGAACTCTGAGATGCCTATGGTATTCTCAACCCGGGTCGCTAGTCCTGCTATGGGCCACATTAAAATGTAGTTGGGGCTCAGGGTCAGGATAAGAAGTCAGTAGTAACATCGGCAGGCATGGGTAGCCTCAATCTGCCAATAGGTATCCATCAAAGTGGCCTGTAATTAAGGATTATACAGAACTTCAGTTTAAACTGGAGACCAAGAACAGTGGTGTATACATATTTTATTTTATTTTTTCTTTACCACTTGCAAATCTGTGGCTCAGGCTACACTCTGACAAGTAGTGGGAGTCGTGCACAGAGCCTGGCCACTTTACTTCCACAATGGTGATGAGGTAGGAGGCTCAATGGGTTGCAATGAAGTAGAAATACATTTCCATGTAAATGAGTATGATCGTTGTTCTACCTGGCTGTAAAATGATTTCCTATCACATAGTCCGCCTCATTTTCTGATGGAGCAATTTGGAATTTGTGTTTCCATCCACACAGCCCAAAACATGTGGGATCCCCTGCCAAAGTAGAGCTGATTAAACTACTCACCCACCTGTTATCATCATTTAAATAATACAGTATACTATTTGTACTCACCAGCAATCCTGTAGAATTCACCCTTTGTATTACCCACAGGCTTGTATCCTGGGAACTTCACAAACAAAGGAAGTAGGGCATTTTTAGTTGTTCTGAATGAACCTGCATACCTGCTGCTTTCCAAGTGCCTCAGCATCCATAACATTATAAAGGAACCTGTCGTTAGCAAAAAAAAACAAAGCGGCACAAGATTTGTGTGGATTTGAGCACACGTCTGTGGTGTGTAACGTTACTAATCTGTGGTCTCATAAGATCAAGATAAATTAAAGCCGCTAGCGGCATCATAGGGTCTGAAGGAGTGGCTGGGGTTGGTAACCCATGTGTATCAAATAATGAGACTATTTGAAACTTTGTATATGAGAGTTATAGCGGTTTCTATATATGATGTGCACCATCTGAGAACTGCAAAGTATGAGGGGTAATTTTGACATGAGCCCAGGTTTGGGATAGACAGTCAACATGTTTATCAATTATGAGGCTGTTTGAACTTTGCAGTTGAGTTATATCAAAACGCCATTAACCCAAGATGGGCGACTTCCTGTTGTTATGGGCAGGGGTCATAATGTAACTTTCTGCTCATCTTGGGGGTAAAAATACATGTAAATTTGATGCAAATCCATTAAATCATTTTATTTTGCTTTTATTGTTTAGATGTTGATTTACTGTTGTACTTTACAGTGAGAGATGTGAGTCATATGGAAGTTAATCCTCAATATGTGCAGACTGTGCCAATGTCTACCTACCTCTACTGAACCTATCCTAGTCACTCTTCTCCTTCCCAACCTGCTTCAACAGCTGCACCAGTTCCCCGCACTCTTTCACCTAAAGTACAGTCTAAAATGGTCAAATATCCTCACTGTAGCCTCTTATTATTCTGAATAAATGTCCCTACACATATCCAAAAGAAACACACAACACCATCACCTTCAGGAGGAACCTGGTAGACTACGCTCTTCTCATCATCAATGGTGACCTGGTGGAGAAAGTATGGTCCTTCAGGTTCCTGGGTGTTCACATCCAGGAGGAGCTCTCCTGGGCCACCATAAGACCATCCTCTCTGACCCCTCCCACCCATCCTCTCTGACCCCTCCCACCCTGCTCCCCTCTGAAGGAGATATGGATCAATCAAAGCTCCACCTCCAGAATGACAAACAGTTTGTATCCCTGGGCCATGAGAACCATGAACAAAAAAATAACCTTTTTCCTCCCATGACTCAAACTACATGTGCAATAATCTACATCAAAGTGTAATACACTGAGTTATATTTATTTATCTAATAACTGGTCACTTTATATTTTTATATTGTGTGTATGGTAATGTATAAAGTTTGCTGAGTAGTTTTATTAGTATTATATATTTATAAGTCCTTCCTTTTCCAGTATTTTATGTGTTTTATGTCATTATTGGAGAGCACCTTAATATTGTATATATGTACAATGACAAAAGCTTCTAATTTTTTTATTTTT